>NC_057810.1:659044203-659179395 GCF_018294505.1 Triticum aestivum
AGGGCAGTACCCAGGCACTGGTCCACCCACATCAAATTATCAAAGTACCGAACACGAATCATATGAGCGTGATGAAAACTAGCTTGACGATATTCCCATGTGTCCTCGGGAGCGCTTTTCCTATTATAAGAGTTTGTCCAGGCTTGTCCTTTGCTACAAAAAGGATTGGGCCACCTTGCTGCACTTTATTTACTTTTGTTACTTGTTGCTCGTTACCATTTATCCTATCACAAAACTATCTGTTACCACTTGTTTCAATACTTGCAGAGAATACCTTGTTGAAAACCGCTTATCATTTCCTTCTGCTCCTCGTTGGGTTCGACACTCTTACTTATCGAAAGGACTACGATAGATCCCCTATACTTGTGGGTCATCAAGACTCTTTTCTGGCGCCGTTGCCGGGGAGTGAAGCGCCTTTTGGTAGGTGGAATTTGGTAAGGAAAAATTTATTTAGTGTGCTGAAATTTTCTGTCACTTGTTACTATGGAAAGTAATTGTCTAAGGGGCTTGTTCGGGGTATCTTCACCCCGTCCAGTTGAGCCAAGAGTTGCTCCTCAACCTACTGAACCTACTGAACCTATTGAAAATGAAACTCCTTTTCAGATTCCTTCGGGTATGATGGAAAAACTGCTAGCTAACACTTTTGCAGGAGATGGAACAAAGCATCCTGACGAACATCTACGCTTTGTGGATGATATTTGTGGACTATTTAAGCTTGCAGGTATACCCGATGATGTTGTTAAGAAGAAGGCTTTCCCTTTATCTTTGGAGGGAGACGCATTGACATGGTGTAGGCTATGTGATGATATGAGATCATGGAACTATAAAAGATTAAAATTGGAATTTCATCAAAAGTATTACCCTATGCATCTTGTTCATCATGATCGCAATTATATATATAATTTTTGGCATCGCGAAGGAGAAAGCATCGCTCAAGATTGGGGGAGGCTTAAATCAATGTTATATTCATGCCCCAATCATGAGCTCGCAAAAGAAGTGATTATGCAAAGTTTTTATGCTCGGCTTTCTAGTAACAATCGCACCATGCTCGATACTTCTTGTGATGGCTCTTTTATGATGAAGCCTATTGAATTTAGATGGAATTTATTGGATAGAATTAAACGCAACTCTGAAGATTGGGACCTCGACAAAGCTAAGGAGTCAGGTATGACACCTAAGTTTGATTGTGTTAAATCTTTTATGGATACCGATATTTTCCGTAAGTTTAGCACTAAATATGGACTCAACTCTGAGATAGTAGCTTCTTTCTCTGAATCTTTTGCTACTTATGTTGATCTCCCCAAGGAGAAGTTGTTTAAATATCATCCTCCCATAGAAGTAAAAGTAGCTGCACCTATTAAAGTTGAAGAAAAGACTGTCACTTACAATGATCCTATTGTTCCTACTTCTTATGTTGAGAAACCACCTTTCCCTGTTAGAATGAAGGATCATGCTAAAGCTTCAACTGTTGTTCGTAAAAGCAATACTAGGACTTATACACCTCCTGAGCAAGTCAAAGTAGAACCCAATATTGCTATTGTTAAAGATCTCTTGTCTGATAATATTGATGGGCATGTTATTCAATTCTCTGGTGAAACTGCTAGAATTGCTAAACCCTGTGATAGAGATAAACATAGACTTGTGGTAGGCGTGCCTGTTATTTCTGTTAAAATAGGAGATCATTGTTATCATGGCTTATGTGATATGGGTGCTAGTGCTAGTGTAATACCCATTGACTTATACAAAGAAATTATGCATGATATTGCACCGGCTGAGTTAGAAGAAATTGATGTCACAATTAAACTTGCCAATAGAGATACTATTTCACCAGTGGGAATTGTTAGAGATGTTGAAGTCTTGTGTGGGAAAACCAAATATCCCGCTGATTTTCTTGTTCTTGGTTCTCCACAAGATAGCTTTTGTCCCATTATATTTGGTAGACCCTTCTTGAATACTGTTAATGCTACGATAGACTGCAAAAAGAATGTTGTTACTGTTGGCTTGGATGATATGGTTCATGAGTTTAATTTCTCTAAATTTAGTAAACAACATCGTGAGGAAGAATTGCCTAGTAAGGATGAAATTATTGGTCTTGCTTCTATTGCCGTACCTCCTAGTGATCCTTTAGAACACTATATGCTAGACCATGAAAATGATATGTTCATGAATGAAAGAAGGGAAATAGATGAAGTATTCTTTAAACAGGAACCTATTCTGCAACACAATTTGCCTGTTGAAATCCTAGGGGATCCTCCTCCACCCAAGGGTGATCCCGTGTTTGAGCTTAAACCGTTACCTGATAATCTTAAATATGCTTATCTTGATGAAAAGAAAATATATCCTGTCATTATTAGCGCTAACCTTTCAAAGCATGAAGAAGAAAGATTATTGAAAACTCTGAAGAAGCACCATGCTGCTATTGGATATACTCTGGATGATCTTAAGGGCATCAGTCCCACTCTATGTCAACATAAAATAAATTTGGAAGCTGATGCCAAACCAGTTTGTGATCCTCAACGACGTTTGAATCCTAAAATGAAAGAAGTGGTAAGAAAGGAAATACTCAAGCTTCTGGAGGCAGGTATAATTTATCCCGTTGCTGATAGTCAGTGGGTAAGTCCTGTCCATTGTGTCCCTAAGAAGGGAGGTATTACTGTTGTCCCTAATGATAAAGATGAATTGATTCCGCAAAGAATTATCACAGGTTATAGGATGGTAATTGATTTCCGCAAATTAAATAAGGCTACTAAGAAAGATCATTACCCCTTACCTTTTATTGATCAAATGCTAGAAAGATTATGCAAACATACACATTATTGCTTTCTAGATGGTTATTCTGGTTTTTCTCAAATACCTGTGTCGGCTAAAGATCAATCAAAGACTACTTTTACATGCCCTTTTGGTACTTTTGCTTATAGACGTATGCCTTTCGGTTTATGTAATGCACCTGCTACCTTTCAAAGATGCATGATGGCTATATTCTCTGACTTTTGCGAGAAAATTTGTGAGGTTTTCATGGATGACTTTTCCGTCTATGGTTCCTCTTTTGATGATTGCTTGAGCAATCTTGCTCGAGTTTTGCAGAGATGTGAAGAAACTAATCTTGTCTTGAATTGGGAAAAGTGCCACTTTATGGTGAATGAAGGTATTGTCTTGGGGCACAAAGTTTCTGAAAGAGGTATTGAAGTTGATAAAGCCAAGGTTGATGCTATTGAAAAGATGCCATGTCCCAAGGACATCAAAGGTATAAGAAGTTTCCTTGGTCACGCCGGATTTTATAGGAGGTTCATTAAGGACTTCTCAAAAATCTCTCGGCCTCTGACTAATTTATTACAAAAAGATGTACCATTTGTCTTTGATGATGATTGTGTAGAAGCATTTGAAATACTTAAGAAAGCATTAGTCTCTGCACCTGTTGTTCAGCCACCTGATTGGAATTTACCCTTTGAAATTATGTGTGATGCTAGTGATTATGCTGTAGGTGCTGTTCTAGGGCAAAGAGTTGATAAGAAATTGAATGTTATCCATTATGCTAGTAAGACTCTAGACAATGCTCAAAGAAATTATGCTACTACCGAAAAGGAACTTTTAGCAGTTGTATTTGCTTGTGATAAATTCAGACCCTATATTGTTGATTCTAAAGTAACTATTCACACAGATCATGCTGCTATTAAATATCTTATGGAAAAGAAAGATGCAAAACCTAGACTTATTAGATGGGTTCTCTTGCTGCAAGAATTTGATTTGCATATTGTTGATAGAAAAGGAGCTGAGAACCCCGTTGCAGACAACTTATCTAGGTTAGAGAATGTTCTTGATGACCCACTACCTATTGATGATAGCTTTCCTGATGAACAATTAAATGTCATAAGTACTTCTCGTAGCACTCCATGGTATGCTGATTATGCTAATTATATTGTTGCTAAATTTATACCACCTAGCTTCACATACCAACAAAAGAAAAAGTTTTTCTATGACTTGCGACATTACTTTTGGGATGACCCACATCTTTATAAAGAAGGAGTAGATGGTGTTATTAGACGTTGTGTACCTGAGCATGAACAGGAACAGATCCTACGCAAGTGTCACTCCGAAGCTTATGGAGGA
The DNA here is from genome assembly GCF_018294505.1 of Triticum aestivum. NCBI lineage: Eukaryota > Viridiplantae > Streptophyta > Magnoliopsida > Poales > Poaceae > Triticum > Triticum aestivum. Next base: position 659,048,311 of record NC_057810.1, read on the forward strand.
CACCACGCTGGAGATAGAACTGCACATAAGGTATTGCAATCCGGTTTTTATTGGCCTACTCTCTTCAAGGATGCCCGTAAGTTTGTTTGTCTTGCGAAGAATGTCAAAGAATTGGTAATATTAGTAGACGTCAAGAAATGCCTATGAATTATTCACTTGTTATTGAACCATTTGATGTTTGGGGCTTTGATTATATGGGACCTTTCCTGCCTCTAATGGATACACACATATTTTAGTTGCTGTTGATTACGTTACTAAGTGGGTAGAAGCTATTCCAACTAGTAGTGCTGATCATAACACTTCTATTAAAATGCTTAAGGAAGTTATTTTTCCGAGGTTTGGAGTCCCTAGATACTTAATGACTGATGGTGGTTCACACTTTATTCATGGTGCTTTCCGTAAGATGCTTGCTAAATATGACGTTAATCATAGAATTGCATCTCCATATCACCCGCAGTCTAGTGGTCAAGTAGAATTGAGCAATAGAGAGCTCATATTAATTTTGCAAAAGACTGTCAATAGGTCTAGAAAGAATTGGTCCAAGAAACTTGATGATGCATTATGGGCCTATAGAACTGCATACAAAAATCATATGGGCATGTCTCCGTATAAAATGGTTTATGGAAAAGCATGTCACTTACCTCTCGAACTAGAACATAAGGCATATTGGGCTATTAAAGAGCTGAACTATGATTTCAAACTTGCCGATGAGAAGAGGTTATTTGATATTATCTCACTTGATGAATGGAGAACCCAAGCTTATGAAAATGCCATGTTGTTTAAAGAAAAGGTTAAAAGATGGCATGACAAAAGGATACAAAAGCGTGAGTTTAATGTAGGTGATTATGTATTGCTATACAACTCTCGTTTAAGATTTTTTGCAGGAAAACTTCTCTCCAAATGGGAAGGTCCCTACGTTATCGAGGAGGTCTATCGTTTCGGTGCCATAAAAATCAACAACTTCGCAGGCACAAATCCTAAGTTGGTAAATGGTTAAAGGATCAAACACTATATCTCAGATAATCCTATAAATGTTGAAACTAATATTATTGAAACCGTAACCCCGGAGGAGTACATAAAGGACACCTTCCAGAACGTTCCAGACTCCGAAAAGGAATAGGTATGTGGTACGGTAAGTAAACCGACTCCAAAACAATTTTAAGGCAATATTTCTCTGTTTTGGAATATTTAGAAAAATTGAAAAATAAGTAGCAGTCCGGGGAGGACACGAGGCCTCCACGAGGGTGGAGGGTGCGCCCTACCCCCCTGTGCGCGCCCCCTACCTCGTGAGCACCTCGTGTGCCCTCCGGACTCCGTTTCCTTGCACGATACGTATTTTGGTCGGTAAAAATTCATTATATATACTCCCGAAGGTTTTGACTCTCGTATCACGCAAATCTCCCATGTTCTTGTTTCGAGCTGTTTTTCTGACAGGTCTAGATCATCATGACGACCCCAAGTGCTTCCAAGGACAAGTTCTTCGAGAAGGTGATCAACCCTTACCTCGCGGAGGTGATGCGACACCCTCAAACCAGTGAGATGCGTGATGGGTTGCTGCACATCTGCGATGTTAAGGGACCAAAGGGAACCGGAAGCGTGGAGTCGAGGCTCGAAGCAATGGAACAACAAGTTTTCAAGTGCCAGGGGATGGTGGAGCGTGGAATCAACGCTACCCACAAGATGCTCGCGAAGTTCAACTACGAGCCGGATGCCAAGAAGACAGAGGAGGCCATCTTCAAGCTACATGAGAAGATCGAGCACCTCCAAGCCCAAATCTATGATCTGCAAAACCAAAACAGTGAGTATGAATATAGATTCAAAAGGATGAGTTTGGCTGCAGATTTGAGGATTCCGGAGACTCGATCATCATTCTATGATGGTGAGCCTATGCCATGGAAGGTGGACGACAAGCTTGCATCATCAACAACACCTCCACCGCCAACAACAAAGAAGGAGACATAATCACATGGGTATGGGCACTCCCCTTGGCAACTGCCAAGCTTGGGGGAGGTGCCCTGGTATCGTATCACCATCACAACTCCTGTCTTTACCGTTTTTCATAGTTCGATCCTATTAGTAGTATCTTGATTTAGTAGAATAAAGTCATGGCATGATCTAGTTTTGAGTTTTGCTTTATGATCCTTCTTTGTAATCGAGTCCGTGAGCTATATAATAAGGATTAGTGTTGAGTCAAGGGCTTGAGTATTTTGCCATGATCTTGGGTGATTAGAAGAAAAAGAATAAAAAGAATCAAAGAGTTCATATTGATCTTATTGAAAGTAATGACTTCACATAGAAAGAGTATGATGATTAAAAGTTGTTGGGAGTTGGCAAATATAGCTTTGGTCATCGTTGCAATTAATAGGAAGTAATAAGGAAAGAGAGGTTTCACATATAGATATATTATCATTGACATCTTTTATGATTGGGAGCACTCATTAAAATATGACATGCTAAAGAGTTGAGGTTGGACAAGGAAGACAACATAATGAGTTATGTTTTCTTATATCTGAGATAAAGTATGTTGTCATGGATCCTCCACCATGTTGAGCTTGCCTTTCCCCCTCATGCTAGCCAAATTCTCAGCACTAAGTAGAAATACTACTTGTGCTTCCAAATACCCTTAAACCAGTTTTGCCATGAGAGTCCACCATATCTACCTATGGATTGAGTAAGATCCTTCAAGTAAGTTGTCATCGGTGCAAGCAATAAAAATGCTCTCTAAATATGCATGACTTATTAGTGCGGAGAAAATAAACTTTGTACGAACTTGTTGTGGACGCAATAAAAGCGACGGACTGCATAATAAAGTTCACATACAAGGGGAAATATAAAGTGACGTTCTTTTGCACTAAGATTTTGTGCATCAACCCTAAACGCGCATGACAACCTTTTCTTCCCTCTGCGAAGGGCCTATCTTTTATTATTATCCTCTACCTTATGCAAGAGTCACGGTGATCTTCACTTTTCCCTTTTTATTTTATCCTTTGGCAAGCTCAGCATGTTGGAAAGAACATGATATATATATATATCTAATTGGATGTGGGAGAGCATTAATTATTATTGTTGACATTATCCTTGAGGTAAAAAGTTGTGGGGCAAAACTATAAGCCCCTATCTTTCTCTGTGTCTGATTAAAACTCTGTAACCACAAGTATTGCATGAGTGTTAACAATTATGAAGGACTAAGTGATAGTTGAGTATGTGGACTTGCTTTTAAGCTCTGACATAGACTCTCTCCGATGTTATGATAAATTGCAATTGCTTCAATGACTAAGGGTATAATTTGTTGGTGCTCAATAAGGTTTCTGATTCATACTTTGGCTTTGTGAAAAGATCATCACTTGAACATGAGTAATCATATGACAAAATCTATATATGTTGCTGTTATGAAATAATCACGATGCCTTCATGTCCGTATTTTTATTTTTATCGACGCCTCTACCTCTAAACATGAGGACATATTTATTGTTATCGGCTTTTTGCTTGAGGACAAGCGAGGTCTAAGCTAGGCGGAGTTGATACGTCCATTTTGCATCATGCTTTTATGTCAATATTTATTGCATTATGGGCTGTTATTTCACATTATGTCACAATACTTATGGCTATTCTCTCTTATTTTACAAGGATTACATGAAGAGGGAGAATGCCGACAGCTGGAATTCTGTGCTGGAAAAGGAGCAAATATTGAAGGACTATTCTGTGCAACTCCAAAAGTCCTGAAACTCCACGGAATACCTTAAAATAAATAAAGAAAAATCATCGCCAAAGATGAAGGCCAGGGGGCCCACACCCTGCTCACGAGGGTGGGGGGCGCCCCCTGGGTGCGGCCCCTACCTCGTGGGTCCCCTGGTGGCTCTCCGACGTCCATCTTCTCCTATATGAAGTCTTTCGATGAGAAAAAAAAGAAGGCAACCTTTCGGGACGAGACTCTGCCGCCACTAGGCGGAACCAATCTAGGGCTCCGGCAGAGCTGTACTGTCGGGGACACTTCCCTCCGGGAGGGGGGAATCATCACCATCGTCATCACCAACGCTCCTCTCATCGGGAGAGGGCAATCTCCATCAACATCTTCACCTGCACCATCTCATCTCCAAACCCTAGTTCATCTCTTGTATCCAATTCTTGTCTCCAAGTCCAGGATTGGTGCTAGTAGGTTGCTAGTAGTGTTGATTACTCCTTGTAGTTGATGCTAGTTGGTTTATTTGGTGGAAGATCATATGTTCAAATCCTTTATGCACATTATTACCCCTCTGACTATGAACATGAATATGCTTTGTGAGTAGTTACGTTTGTTCCTGAGGACAAGGGAGAAGTCTTGCTATTAGTAGTCATGTGAATTTGGTATTCATTCGATATTTTGATAAGATGTATGTTGTCTAACCTCTAGTGGTGTTATGTGAACGTCGACTACATAACACTTCACCATTATTTGGGCCTAGAGGAAGGCATTGGGAAGTAATAAGTAGATGATGGGTTGCTAGAGTGACAGAAGCTTAAACCCTAGTTTATGCGTTGCTTCGTAAGGGGCTGATTTGGATCCATATGTTTCATGCTATGGTTAGGTTTACCTTAATACTTTTGTTGTAGTTGCGGATGCTTGCAATAGAGGTTAATCATAAGTGGGATGCTTGTCCAAGTAAGGGCAGTACCCAAGCACCGGTCCACCCACATATCAAATTATCAAAGTACCGAACGTGAATCATATGAGCGTGATGAAAACTAGCTTGACGATATTCCCATGTGTCCTCGGGAGCGCTTTTCCTATTATAAGAGTTTGTCCAGGCTTGTCCTTTGCTACAAAAAGGATTGGGCCACCTTGCTGCACTTTATTTACTTTTGTTACTTGTTACTCGTTACCATTTATCCTATCACAAAACTATCTATTACCATTTATTTCAGTACTTGCAGAGAATACCTTGCTGAAAACCGCTTATCATTTCCTTCTGCTCCTTGTTGGGTTCGACACTCTTACTTATCGAAAGGACTACGATAGATCCCCTATACTTGTGGGTCATCACCCTCCCATGGCAGTGGGGTCCTATTTGGAAACTAAGGGACATTAAGGCCTCCTTTTAATAGATAACCGGAACAAAGCATTAGCACATAGTGAATACATGAACTCCTCAAACTATGGTCATCACCGGGAGTGGTCTCGATTATTGTCACTTCGGGATTGCCGGATCATAACACATAGTAGGTGACTATAGACTTGCAAGATAGGATCAAGAACTCACATATATTCATGAAAACATAATAGGTTCAGATCTGAAATCATGGCACTCGGGACCTAGTGACAAGCATTAAGCATAGCAAAGTCATAGCAACATCAATCTCAGAACATAGTGGATACTAGGGATCAAACCCTAACAAAACTAACTCGATTACATGATAAATATCATCCAACCCATCACCGTCCAGCAAGCCTACGATGGAATTACTCACGCACGGCGGTGAGCATCATGAAATTGGTGATGGAGGATGGTTGATGATGACGACTGCGATGAATCCCCCTCTCCGGAACCCTGAACGGATTCCAGATCAGCCCTCCCGAGAGAGATTAGGGCTTGGTGGCGGCTCCGTATCGTAAAAGGCGATGATTTCTTCTCTCTGATTTTTTCTCCCCGAAAGCCAATATATGGAGTTGGAGTTGGCGTCGGAGGGTCTCCAGGGGGCCCACGAGGTAGGGGGCGCGCCCCCACCCTCGTGGACAGGGTGTGGGGCTCCTGGTCTTCATCTTTGGCGAGGATTTTTTATTATTTATTCTAAGATATTCCGTGGGGTTTCAGGTCATTCCGAGAACTTTTGTTTTCTGCACATAAAACAACATCATGGCAATTCTGCTGAAAACAACGTCAGTCCGGGTTAGTTCCATTCAAATCATACAAGTTAGAGTCCAAAACAAGGGCAAAAGTGTTTGGAAAAGTAGATACGACGGAGACGTATCAACTCCCCCAAGCTTAAACCCTTGTTTGTCCTCAAGCAATTCAGTTGACAAACTGAAAGAGAAAAAAGAAAAACTTTTACAAACTCTGTTTGCTCTTGTTGTTGTACCTATGTCAAGCCAGCATTCAGGTTTTTAGCAAAGATTATAACCACATTTGCAATAATTCTCAGGTCTCATGTTTAGTCATATCAATAACATAATCATCTAGCAAGCCATAATAATAAATCTCGGATGACAACACTTTCTCAAAATAATCATAATATGATATAACAAGATGGTATCTCGCTAGCCCTTTCTGAGACTGCAAAACATATATGCAGAGCACCTTTAAAGATCAAGGACTGACTAAACATTGTAATTCATGGTAAAACAGATCCAGTCAAGTCATACCCAATATAAACCAATAATAATGAATGCAAATGACAGTGTGCTCTCCAGCGGGTGCTTTTTAATAAGAAGGGTGATGACTCAACATAAAAGTAAATAGATAGGCCCTTCGCAGAGGGAAGCAGGGATTTGTAGAGGTGCCAGAGCTCGATTTTAAAATAGAGATTGAATAACATTTTGAGCGGCATACTTTTGCTGTCAACGCTACAACTATGAGATGGCTATATCTTCCATACTACATGCATTATAGGCAGTTCCCAAATAGAATGGTAAAGGTTATACTCCCCCAACCAACAACAAGCATCAATCCATGGCTTGCTCGGAACAACGAGTGCCTCCAACATACAACAACCTTGGGGGAGTTTTGTTTAATTATTTTGATTTGTTTTGATCTTTTTGGATCATGGGACTGGGCATCCTGGTTACCGGCCCTTTCTCGTGAATGAGGAGCGGAGTCCACTCCTCTTGAGAATAACCCACCTAGCATGGAAGATATAGGCAGCCCTAGTTGAAACATGAGCTGCTCGAGCATACAAAACAGAATTTCATTTGAAGGTTTGGAGTTTGGCACATACAAATTTACTTGGAATGGCAGGTAAATACCGCATTTAGGTAGGTATAGTGGACTCATATGGAACAACTTTGGTGTTTAAGGAGTTTGGATACACAAGCAGTATTCCCGCTTAGTACAGGTGAAGGCTGGCAAAACACTGGGAAGCGACCAACTGAGAGAGCGACAACAGTCGTAAACATGCATTAAAATTAATTCACACCGAGTACAAGCATGAGTAGGATATAATCTACCATGAACATAAATATCGTGAAGGATATGTTGATTTGATTCAACTACATGCGTGAACATGTGCCAAGTCGAGTCACTCAATTCATTCAAAGGAGGATACCATCCCATCATACCACATCATAATCATTCTAATAGCATGGTGGCACGCAAGGTAAACCATTATAACTCATAGCTAATCAAGCATGGCACAAGCAACTATAATCTCTAAATGTCATTGCAAATATGTTTACTTCATAATAGCTGACTCAGAAATGATGAATCATCATATTTACAAAAACAAAAGAGGTCGAGTTCATACCAGCTTTTCTCATCCCAATAAGTCCATCATATATCGTCATTATTGCCTTTCACTTGCACGACCGAACGATGTGAATAATAATAAGAGTGCACGTGCATTGGACTAAGCTGGAATCTGCGAGCATTCAACTCAAGAGAGAAGACACGTAATATGGGCTCTAAATTAAATAAACAAGCATGCATATAAGAGCCACTAAGCAATTTCAATATAGTCTTCTCGTACTGACCCCCAAAGAAAAGAAAAGAAATAAAAACTATTTACACGGGAAAGCTCCCAACAAGCAAAAGAAGAACGGGAAATATTTTTGGGTTTTCTTTTTAATTATTACAGCAAAGAAATAAACTACTACTAACAAATTTTTTTTGTTTTTTTCTTAAGGTTTATTAAACACACAAGAAGAAAGCAGGAAAAAGAAAATAAACTAGCATGGATATTACAGTGAAAGAGTATGAGCACCGACATCTAGCAATGAGTGTGTGTGAACATGAATGTAATGTCGGTGGGAAATACGTATTCCCCCAAGCTTAGGCTTTTGGCCTAAGTTGGTCTATTGCCAGGGATAGCCTGGCGGATACCCGTAGGTGAAGCTGGGGTCATACTGCGATGAAGAAGACTCTGACTGCCACTAGCTGGCAACCACCTCTGGATCCCAAGAATAAACAGACTGTCGTGGAGGCTCATCTTGTGGCTCCGGTTCCGGGGCTAGTGTAGGATTCCGATAGGCTTGAACAGCCGCCCACGGGACAATGTGAGGACCTGCTGACAAGTTAAACAAAGAGGGAGCAGGCAAAGTAATAGTCTCAGGGTGATGTTTATCAAAGTATAATTTATATTTGAGCTCCCCTTCACGACTCTTAACAAGAAATTCATGCGCTAGCATACTCTTATAATCTAAATAAGCACGGGGCAGTGATGTTTCTTCTTTCTCCTCATGCCTAATAGGTATCTCAAAATATTCAGCTAGGCGCGAAGCACAAATGCCTCCAAAGATAGGGCCCTTAGTACGGTTCAGACTTAACCGTCTAGCAACAATTCCACCCATAGTAAAAGAGTTATTGCGGTATAAACCATGGAACAAAATAATAATATCAGGAACACTAAGGTTTCCACAGTTCCCGCATCCAGTCAAGCAACGACTAGCAAATAAGGCAAAGTAGCGTAAAATAGGAAAATGTATGCTAGTAATCCTTGCATCAGAAACCTTCCTGGTTTCTCCCACAATGATAGTGTTAATAAAAGCTTCTACTTCGTTATGGTGTGGTTCATCCAAGGTGCCCTCAAAGGGTATTTTGCAAACCTCGCAAAATTCAGCTAATGGCATCTCCTTAACAACATCATATAAATGAAACTCTACTGATGGAGGTGATTTCTTAGGGAAAAAGTAGAAGTTTTGCACAAAAGTGTTTGTGAGTAAGAGATACTGATGACGTTGGTCGCGGAGGAAGTCGGTGAGTCCAGCATTCTCAATCACTAAATAGAAATCCTCATAAATCCCGGCTCTCCTCAAGAAGTCATCGGAAGGCCATTCACACGGTCGGACCTCCGCGGTGCGAGGCAAATTAAATTTGGGCTTCTGCTCTTCTTCCTTTTGTTTTTCCTTCGAGCTTCGGCTCGACGAGCCCCTCAAAAGTCTCTTCATTATTTTCTGAAATAATCTGAAATTTTTAGTAACTGATACGTCTCCATCGTATCTACTTTTCCAAACACTTTTGCCCTTGTTTTGGACTCTAACTTGTATGATTTGAATGGAACTAACCCGGACTGACACTGTTTTCAGCAGATTGCCATGGTGTTGTTTTATTTGCAGAAAATAAAAGTTCTCGGAATGACCTGAAACTACACGGAACACCTTAGAAAAAACAATAAAAAATCCTTGCCAAAGATGAAGACCAGGGGGCCCACACCCTGTCCACGAGGGTGGGCCCCCCTGGGCGCGCCCCCTACCTCGTGGGCCTCCTGGTGGCCTTTCGACGCCAACTCCAACTCCATATATTGGCTTTTGGGGAGAGAAAAATCAGAGAGAAGAAATTATCGTGTTTTACGATACGGAGCCTCCGCCAAGCCCTAATCTCTCTTGGGAGGGCTGATCTGGAGTCCGTTCAGGGCTCCGGAGAGGGGGATTCGTCGCCGTCGTCATCATCAACCATCCTCCATCACCAATTTCATGATGCTCACCGCCGTGCGTGAGTAATTCCATCATAGGCTTGCTGGACGGTGATGATTTGGATGAGATTTATCATGTAATCGAGTTAGTTTTGTTAGGGTTTGATCCCTAGTATCCACTATGTTCTGAGATTGATGTTGCTATGACTTTGCTATGCTTAATGCTTGTCACTAGGGCCCGAGTGCCATGATTTCAGATCTGAACCTATTATGTTTTCATGAATACATGTGTGTTCTTGATCCTATCTTGCAAGTCTATGGTCACCTACTATGTGTTATGATCCGGAAACCCCGAAGTGACAATAATCGGGACCACTCCCAGTGATGACCATAGTTTTAGGAGTTCATGTATTCACTATGTGCTAATGCTTTGTTCCGGTTCTCTATTAAAAGGAGGCCTTAATATCCCTTAGTTTCCAATAGGACTCCGCTGCCACGGGAGGGTAGGACAAAAGCTGTCATGCAAGTTCTTTTCCATAAGCACGTATGACTATATATGGAATACATGCCTACATTACATTTATGAATTGGAGCTAGTTCTGTGTCACCCTATGTTATGACTGTTACATGACGAACCGCATCCGGCATAATTATCCATCACTAATCCGGTGCCTACGAGCTTTCCATATACTGGTTCTTGCTTATTTACTTTTCCGTTGCTACTGTTACAATCACTACAAAATACCAAAAACATTACTTTTGTTGTCTTTACTTTTGTTATGGTTACCACCACTATCATATTACTTTGCTACTAAACACTTTGCTGCAGATACTAAGTTTCCGGGTATGGTTGAATTGACAACTCAGCTGCTAATACTTGAGAATATCCTTTGGCTCCCCTTGTGTCGAATCAACAAATTTGGGTGGAATACTCTACCCTCAAAAACTGTTGCGATCCCCTATACTTGTGGGTTATCAAGACCTTTTTCTGGCACCGTTGCCGGGAGCATAGCTCTATTCTTTGAGTTACTTGGGATTTATATCTGCTGGACACTATGAAGAACTTGAAAGACGATCGAACTACTATTCTGCCCTCAACTACGAGGGGAGGTAAGGAACTACCATCTAGCCTTGCACTAGATTCTCCTTCTGTTATAAGTAAGCTTGCGACACGTAAACCTGTTACTGCTATTCATTCTGATATGTCGCATGTTATTGATGATGCCACTTCTGCTATGCACGATACTTATGATGAAACCACTTCTATGCTCGATACTACTATGCCCCTTGGTGAATTACTTGATGAGCAAATTGCTAGGTCTAGAGAAAGAGAAATTATTGCACCTGAATACGATGATGATAGTGATGATGAAAATATGCCTTCTATCCCTGAGGGTTATCTTTTTGATGCAGAATCTTCTGCCGCTATTCTTGCTTGCCAGGATAGATATGAACTTAAGAGGTTGCTAGTTAAATGGAGTAAAGAATCTTTTAAAGATAGAATGAGACCCGACCCTGCTTTTGCTACTTCACCTATCTGTGTTCCTGATAAGGATTATTATGATTTTTCTGTTGATCTAGATATAATTACTTTGGTTGAATCTGATCCTTTTTATGGCTATGAATCTGAAACTGTTGTGGCACATCTTACTAAGTTAAATGATATAGTTGCCCTGTTTACTAATAATGAGAGATCGCGCTACCTTTATTTACTCAAAATATTTTCGTTCTCATTAAAGGATGATGCTAACATATGGTTTAATTCTCTTGATCCTGGTTGTGTGCAAAGTCCCCAGGATATGATTTATTACTTCTTTGCTAAATATTTCCCTGCTCATAAGAAACAAGCTGCCTTGAGGGAAATATACAACTTTGTGCAAATTGAAGAAGAGAGTCTCCCACAAGCTTGGGGGAGGCTTCTCAAGTTACTTAATGCTTTGCCTGATCATCCTCTTAAGAAACCTGAAATATTTGATATCTTTTATAATGGACTAACTGATGCTTCCAGAGATTTCCTGGATAGTTGTGTTGGTTCTCTTTTCAGGGAAAGAACACCGGATGAAGCTAAAATTCTATTGAATAATATGTTGGCAAATGAAAATAATTGGGCACCTCCTAAGCCAACTCCTGAGCTAGTTCCAGAGCCGATTACTGAGCCTATTCTTAAACCAACTCTGAAGAAGAGAGGTTTTCTATTTCTCAGTCCCGAAGATATGCAAGAGGCAAAGAATTCTATGAAAGAAAAAGGTATTAAAGCTGAAGATGTTAAGAATTTACCTCCTATTGAAGAAATACATGGTCTTAATTTACCGCCTGTTGAAGAAGTATATGATCTAAATTACTTATTCACTGAAGAACCTCCCGATATCCCGACACAGGTAGTGAAGGTAAATTCTCTCTATAGATATGATAAAGCTGAAGTCCCTCCTACTAAAATTGCTAGTCAGTGCTTGGATGAGTTTGATGACTTCATGTTTAAGCAAGATGACTTTAATGCTTATTTTGGTAGACAATTAAAACAGAATACCTTTATGATTAAACACTTGGGTGATTATATGGTTGATATTAGAGGTGAACTTAAACTTGTTAGCAAACATGCTTCTATGGTTACCACTCAAGTAGAACAAGTACTTAAAGCTCAGAAAGAAGCGCTTGATGAAATGAATAGTAAGAAAAATGATTATGCTGTTAGAGTGGCTACTAGAACTGGTAGAACGACTCAGGAACCTTTGTATCCTGAAGGCCACCCTAAGAGAATCGAGCAAGATTCTCAGAGAAATAATATTGATGTACCTAGCTCTTCTAAAAGGAAGAAAAAGAAAAATGATAGGACTTTGCAAACTTCTAGTGAACCTATTGCTAAACAACCTGAGAATCCAAATGATATCTCTATGTCTGATGCTGAAACACAATCAGGTGATGAACATGAACCTAGTGATAATGTTAATGATAATGTTCACGTTGATGCTCAACCTAGTAATGATAATGATGTAGAAGTTGAACCCGCTGATGATCTTGATAACCCACAATAAAAGAATCAACGTTATGATAAAAGAGACTTTGTTGCTAGGGAACATGGTAAAGAAAGGGAACCGTGGGTTCAGAAACTCATGCCTTTTCCTCTGAAACCATCCAAGAAGAAGGATGATGAGGATTTTGAGCGCTTTGCTGAAATGATTAGACCCATCTTTTTGCGTATGCGATTAACTGATGTGCTCAAAATTAATCCTTATGCTAAGTATATGAAGGATATCATTACTAATAAAAGAAAGATACCTGAAGCTAAAATTTCCACCATGCTTGCTAATTATACTTTTAAGGGTGGAATACCAAAGAAACTTGGAGATCCCGGAGTACCTACTATACCATGCTCCATTAAGAGAAATTATGTTAAAACTGCTTTATGTGATCTTGGAGCCGGTGTCAGTGTTATGCCTCTCTCTTTATATCGTAGACTTGACTTGAATAAGTTGACACCTACTGAAATATCTTTGCAAATGGCTGATAAATCAACTACTATACCTGTTAGTATTTGTGAGGATGTGCCTGTTGTGGTTGCAGACATTACTATTTTAGCGGACTTTGTTATTCTTGATATTCCCGAGGATGATAGTATGTCTATTATTCTTGGAAGACCTTTCCTTAATACTGTAGAGGCTGTTATTGATTGCACCAAAGGCAATGACACTTTTCATGTTAATGGCAATGAGCACACGGTACATTTTCCGAGGAAACAACCTCAAGTTTATAGTATCAACTCTGTTGGAAAAATTCCATCAATTATATTTGGAGGTTTTGAATTTCCTCTCCCTACTGTCAAGAAAAAGTATGATATTCTTATTGTTGGGGATTTTCATATCCCCATTGAGGTAACTTAGTGTCATTCAAAATTTCTCCGGTTCCGTGATTATTCGGAATGAGTTTGTTAACAAGACTTGATCAACCTTGTTAGTGGGTTCATTTTGATGATCACGAGATGGATGAAACTAGAAGCACAACCTTCTGTACCCTCTTTATATTTTCTGTTATTTAGTAGAAATAAAGTAAAATAGTATTTTTCTGTCTGTCTCCCGATTTATCCGTGCAATATAAAAATATCCCGAAAATAAAAGTCCTCAGAATGCCATGCCAATTTAATATGATTTTTGGGGAATATTGAGGATTTAGTGTGGAAACATTACCACGGGGGGAGCTGCCACCTGGCCACGAGGGTGGAGGGCGCGCCCTGATGTCTACTACACAACCTTCTTCTTGTAGACGTTGTTGGGCCTGCAAGTGCACAGGTTTGTAGGACAGTAGCAAATTTCCCTCAAGTGGATGACCTAAGGTTTATCAATCCGTAGGAGGCGTAGGATGAAGATGGTCTCTCTCAAGCAACCCTGCAACCAAATAACAAAGAGTCTCTTGTGTCCCCAACACACCCAATACAATGGTAAATTGTATAGGTGCACTAGTTCGGCGAAGAGATGGTGATACAAGTGCAATATGGATGGTAAATATAGGTATTTGTAATATGAAAATATAAAAACAGCAAGGTAACAAGTGGTAAAAGTGAGCGTAAACGGTATTGCAATGATAGGAAACAAGGCCTAGGGTTCATACTTCCACTAGTGCAAGTTCTCTCAACAATAATAACATAGATAGATCATATAACAAGCCCTCAACATGCAACAAAGAGTCACTCTGAAGCCACTAATAGCGGAGAACAAACGTAGAGATTATGGTAGGGTACGAAACCACCTCAAAGTTATTCTTTCGGATCGATCTATAAAAGAGTTCGTACTAGAATAACACCTTAAGACACAAATCAACCAAAACCCTAATGTCACCTAGATACTCCATTGTCAGCTCAAGTATTCGTGGGCATGATTATACGATATGCATCACACAATCTCAGATTCATCCAACCAACATAAAAGTACTTCAAAGAGTGCCCCAAAGTTTCTACCGGAGAGTCAAGAACGTGTGCCAACCCATATGCATTGGTTCCCAATGTCACGAAACCCGCAAGTTGATCACCAAAACATACATCAAAGACATACATCAAGTGTTCTCATAAAGACTCAATCCGATAAGATAACTTCAAAGGGGAAACTCAATTCATCACAAGAGAGTAGAGGGGGAGAAACATCATAAGATCCAACTACAATAGCAAAGCTCGGGATACATCAAGATTCGGCCATAGAGGGAACACGAGAGAGAACACGAGAGAGAGAGAGAGAGAGAGAGAGAGATGGAGAGATCAAACACATAGCTACTAGTACATACCCTCAGCCCCGAGGGTGAACTACTCCCTCCTCGTCATGGATAGCGCCGGGATGATGAAGATGGTCACCGGTGATGGGATCCCCCTCCGACAGGGCGCCGGAACGGGCTCCCGAGAGGTTTTTGGTGGCTACATAGGCTTGCAGCGGCGGAACTCCCGGCCTATCTTCTGTTCTGGAAGTTTTACGATATGTAGGTATATATGGGTGCAGGGGGTACGTCGGTGGAGCTACAGGGGCCCCACGAGGTAGGGGGCGTGCCCGGGGGGAACACCCTCGTGGGCAGCCCGTATCTCCCCTGGCGTGCACTCCAAGTTCCCTGGGTTGCTTTCCTTCCAAAAATAACTTCTCCAGTTGATTTCGTTCCGTTTTGACTTCGTCTGATATTCCTTTTCCTCGAAACACTGAAATAGGCATAAAACAGCGAATCTGGGCTGGGCCTCCGATTAATAGGTTAGTCCCAAAAATAATATAAAAGTGGATAATAAAGCCCAATATTGCCTAAAACAGTAGATAGAGTAGCATGGAGCAATCAAAAATTATAGATACGTTGGAGACGTATCACGCCCTACCCCCCTGGGCGCGCCCCCGTGCCTCGTGGGCCCACGGTGGCCCTCCTCCACTTATCCCTGCACCCATCTTCTTCCCCTGCCTCACACAAACAGGAAAAACCAACTCAAGCACGAGTTCCAGCCCCCGTTGCTGTGATTTTCGATCTCCTTGCTCAAAGCACCTCTCGCAAAACTGCTTGGGGAGATTGTTCCTTGGTATGTGACTCCTCCATTGGTCCAATTAGTTTTTGTTCTAGTGCTTTATTCATTGCAAATTTGTGCTGCATAGGTGACCATGTTCTTGAGCTTGCATGTCAAATTTATATGGTTCCAAGTAGTTCTAATGCTTTATATAGGCTCTAGGCACGTGTGGGAGTTGTTGCTATCAATCTTATTGAAGTTGGTTCACTTTTATTTGAAGTTACTAAAAATTTCAGAAATTTTTTAGAGGAAACAATATGTTTAGGAGGATGTTCCAATGTGGTTCTTCAAGGAAGTAAGGACCCAGGCTTGCAATATGTGATGCTGACGAGGAACCACCAAGATACGCTCCTGTGAGGCCGTGTGAATGGCCTTCGGAAAATTTTATGAATCAAGTGGGAATCAAAGAAGAATTTAGCACATATTTGAGTAACTCCGATCTTGAGGACTTTGAAGCTGACAAATGCCCCCAGTATCATGATCTCACAAGTTCATTTGTGAGGGGGTTTGAGTTTTCATCTTCGCGTAAATCTCCTTCAGTCATGTTTGACCTATATGACAAATCTTATACCATGGACTTAGAGGATTTCACTTCTGCTTGCAAACTTCCATCTTGGGGTAATGTCACGGATCCCCCTAAATCTGAATATAGAGACTTTCTTGCTAAAATAACTGTGGGGGAATCTAGAGATATAACACAAGCCACTATGGGGAGCGTTTACTTTCCTGCTATACATTATTTTGCTCTCTTCATAGGTAGACGTATAAATGCTAAGGATGAAGCATATCATATGTGTGTCCCTGATCTCAGCATTCTCAGGAGTGCTGTGTTAGGAGACCAATCTTATCATATGCGAGCCATTGTAGCTCGCAGGTTGCATCAGAATAGGCATAACGGAGATTTCTTTGGAGGAATTTATGCAAACCGCTTAGCTAATTTTCTTGAGATAGACATTCGTGAGGGTGATATGGAGTTACCCCCTTCTTATTTAGATTTTGATTGTATGGTTTCCCACCAGTTTGTTGAGAGGACTGAACCACCTCCCCAGTATCGACTAATCTTTAACAAACATCGTGTAGTCCATATTGCTCTTCCTGCTCCTACCTTCTTTGATTCACAGACAAAAGGAAGATATATTATTACCAGATAGGAGGCAGATGAGTACGAGAGGAGAGCGGAGGCTGCTCGACGCCACGCTACAGCTCAGGCGGCGATAGCCACTGCATCACAGTACGACCCCAGCTTCACCTACGGGTATCCGCCAGGCTATCCCTGGCAATAGACCAACTTAGTCCAAAAGCCTAAGCTTGGGGGAGTACGTATTTCCCACCGACATTACATTCATGTTCACACACACTCATTGCTAGATGTCGGTGCTCATACTCTTTCACTGTAATATCCATGCTAGTTTATTTTCTTTTTCCTGCTTTCTTCTTGTGTGTTTAATAAACCTTAAGAAAAAAACCAAAAAAAAATAGTAGTAGTTTATTTCTTTGTTGTAGTAATTAAAAACAAAACCCTACATGCATGATTGTTTATTTAACTTAGAGCCCATATTACTTATCTTCTGACTTGAGTTGAATGCTTGCAGATTCCAGCTTAGTCCAATGCACGTGCACTCTTCTTATTATACACACCGTTTGGTCGTGCAAGTGAAAGGCAATAATGATGATATATGATGGACTTATTGGGATGGAAAAGCTGGTATGAACTCGACCTCTCTTGTTTTTGTAAATATGATGATTCATCGTTCCTGAGTTAGCTATTATGAAGTAAACATATTTGCAATGACATTTAGCGATTATAGTTGCTTGTGCCATGCTTGATTAGCTATGAGTTATAATGGTTTACCTCGCGTGCCAACATGCTATTAGAATGATTATGATGTGGTATGATGGGATGGTATCCTCCTTTAAATGAATTGAGTGACTCGACTTGGCACATGTTCACGCATGTAGTTGAATCAAATCACCATAGCCTTCATGATATTTATGTTACTCATGCTTATATTCGGTGTAAATTAATTTTAATGCATGTTTACGACTGTTGTCGCTCTCTCAGTTGGTCACTTCCCAGTCTTTGGCTAGCCTTCACCTGTACTAAGCAGGGAATACTGCGTGTGCATCCAAACTCCTTAAACCCCAAAGTTATTCCATATGAGTCCACTATACCTACCTATATGCGGTATTTACCTGCCGTTCCAAGTAAATTTGTATGTGCCAAACTCTAAACCTTCAAATAAACATTCTGTTTTGCATGCTCGAATAGCTCATATGTCAACTAGAGCTGCCCTTATCTTCCGTGTTAGGCGGGTTATTCTCAAGAGGAGTGGACTCCGCTCCTCATTCACGAGAAAATGGCTGGTAACCGGGATGCCCAGTCCCATGCTTTATGCAAACTAAATCAAAATAACTGCAAACAAAACTCCCCCTCGGACCCGTTGAATGTTGGAGGCACTCGTTGTTTCGAGCAAGCCATGGATTGATGCTTGTGGAGGAGGGGGGGGGTATAAACTTTACCGTTTTGTTTGGGAACCGCCTATAATCTGTTTTGCATGGAAGATATCGTCGTATATTAGTTGTTATGTTGACAATGAAAGTATGCCGCTCAAAATATAATTTATCTCTATTTCAAAACTGAGCTCTGGCACCTCTACAAATCCCTACTTCCCTCTACGAAGGGCCTACCTATTTACTTTTATGTTGAGTCATCACCCTTCTTATTAAAAGCACCCGCTGGAGAGCACACTGTCGTTTGCATTCATTATAATTGGTTTATATTGGGTATGACTTGACTGGATCTCTTTTACCATGAATTACAATGTTTAGTCAGTCCTTGATCTTTGAAGTTGCTCTGCATTTATGTTTTGCGGTCTCAGAAAGGGCTAGCGAGATACCATTTTGTTATATCATGTTATGATTATTTTGAAAAGTGTTGTCATTCGAGTTTAATTATTATGGCTCGTTAGCTGATTATGCTATTGATATGAGTAATTGTGAGACCTACGTGTTATTGTGAGTATGATTAGTTCGTAATATTTGCTGAAACTTCAATGCTGGCTTTTCATGTTTACAACAACAAGAGCAAACAGAGTTTGTAAAAGTTTTTCTTTTTCTCTTTCAGTTTGTCAACTGAATTGCTTGAGGACAAGCAAGGGTTTAAGCTTGGGGGAGTTGATACGTCTCCGTCGTATCTACTTTTACAAACACTTTTGCCCTTGTTTTGGACTCTAACTTGTATGATTTGAATGGAACTAACCCGGACTGACGCTGTTTTCAGCACAATTGCCATGGTGTTGTTTTATGTGCAGAAAATAAAAGTTCTCGGAATGACCTGAAACTCCACGGAACACCTTAGAAAAAACAATAAAAATCCTCGCCAAAGATGAAGACCAGGGGGCCCACACCCTGTCCACGAGGTGGGGGGCGCCCCCCTGGGCATGTCCCCCTACCTCGTGGGCCCCCTGGTGGCCCTCCGACGCCAACTCCAACTCCATATATTGGCTTTCGGGGAGAAAAATATTAGAGAGAAGAAATCATCACATTTTACGATACGGAGCCGCCGCCAAGCCCTAATCTCTCTCGGGAGGGCTGATCTGGAGTCCATTCGGGGCTCCGGAGAGGGGGATTCGTCGCCGTCGTCATCATCAACCATCCTCCATCACCAATTTCATGATGCTCACCGCCGTGCATGAGTAATTCCATCATAGGCTTGCTGGACGGTGATGGGTTGTATGAGATTTATCATGTAACCGAGTTAGTTTTGTTAGGGTTTGATCCCTAGTATCCACTATGTCATGAGATTGATGTTGCTATGACTTTGCTATGCTTAATGCTTGTCACTAGGGCCCGAGTGCCATGATTTCAGATCTGAACCTATTATGTTTTCATGAATATATGTGAGTTCTTGATCCTATCTTGCAAGTCTATAGTCACCTACTATGTGTTATGATCCGGCAACCCCAAAGTGACAATAATCGGGACCACTCCCGGTGATGACCATAGTTTGAGGACTTCATGTATTCACTATGTGCTAATGCTTTGTTCCGGTTCTCTATTAAAAGGAGGCCTTAATATCCCTTAGTTTCCAATAGGACCCCACTGCCATGGGAGGGTAGGACAAAAGATGGCATGCAAGTTCTTTTCCATAAGCACGTATGACAATATACAGAATACATGCCTACATTACATTGATGAATTGGAGCAGGTTCTGTGTCACCCTATGTTATGACTGTTACATGACGAACCGCATCCGGCATAATTATCCATCACTAATCCGGTGCCTACAAGCTTTCCATATACTGGTTCTCGCTTATTTACTTTTCCGTTGCTACTGTTACAATCACTACAAAATACCAAAAACATTACTTTTGATGTCTTTACTTTTGTTACCGTTACCACCATTATCATATTACTTTGCTACTAAACACTTTGCTGCAGATACTAAGTTTCCAGGTGTGGTTGAATTGACAACTCAGCTGCTAATACTTGAGAATATTCTTTGGCTCCCCTTGTGTCGAATAAACAAATTTGGGTTGAATACTCTACCCTCGCAACAGTTTTCGAGGATAGAGTATTCAACCCAAATTTATTGATTCGACACAAGGGGAGCCAAAGAATATTCTCAAGTATTAGCAGTTGAGTTGTCAATTAAACCACACCTGGAAACTTAGTATCTGCAGCAAAGTGTTTAGTAGCAAAGTAATATGATAGTGGTGGTAACGGTAACAAAAGTAAGGACAACAAAAGTAATGTTTTTGGTATTTTGTAGTGATTGTAACAGTAGCAACAGAAAAGTAAATAAGTGAGAACCAGTATATGGAAAACTCATAGGCACCGGATTAGTGATGGATAATTATGCTGGATGCGGTTCGTCATGTAATAGTCATAACATAGGGTGACACAGAACTAGCTCCAATTCATCAATGTAATGTAGGCATGTATTCCGAATATAGTCATACGTGCTTATGGAAAAGAACTTGCATGCCATCTTTTGTCCTACCCTCCCGTGGCAGTGGGGTCCTATTGGAAACTAAGGGATATTAAGGCCTCCTTTTAAAAGGGAACCGGAACAAAGCATTAGCACATAGTGAATACATGAACTCCTCAAACTATGGTCATCACCGGGAGTGGTCCCGATTATTGTCACTTCGGGGTTGCCGGATCATAAAACATAGTAGGTGACTGTAGACTTGCAAGATAGGATCAAGAACTCACATATATTCATGAAAACATAATAGGTTCAGATCTGAAATCATGGCACTCGGGCCCTAGTGACAAGCATTAAGCATAGCAAAGTCATAGCAACATCAATCTCATAACATAGTGGATACTAGGGATCAAACCCTAACAAAACTAACTCGATTACATGATAAATCTCATACAACCCATCACCGTCCAGCAAGCCTACGATGGAATTACTCACACACGGCGGTGAGCATCATGAAATTGGTGATGGAGGATGGTTGATGATGACGACAGCGACGAATCCCCCTCTTCGGAGCCCCGAACGGACTCCAGATCAGCCCTCCCGAGAGAGATTAGGGCTTGGCGGCGGCTCCGTATCGTAAAATGCGATGATTTATTCTCTCTGATTTTTTCTCCCCGAAAGCCAATATATGGAGTTGGAGTTGGCGTCGGAGGGTCTCTAGGGGGCCCACGAGGTAGGGGGCGCGCCCAGGAGGGGGGGCGCCCCCACCCTCGTGGACAGGGTGTGGGCCCCCTGGTCTTCATCTTTGGCGAGGATTTTTTATTATTTATTCTAAGATATTTCGTGGGGTTTCAGGTCATTCCGAGAACTTTTGTTTTCTGCACATAAAACAACATCATGGCAATTCTGCTGAAAACAACGTCAGTCCGGGTTAGTTCCATTCAAATCATACAAGTTAGAGTCCAAAACAAGGGCAAAAGTGTTTGGAAAAGTAGATACGACGGAGACGTATCAGGACCTACTTAAGCAAGAGAAGAAGAAGCTGGAGTATCTGATTGCTGATCTGCTCAATGCTGGGCATGACAGCAAAGATAAGCTGGAGAGGATCAAGGCAATTATGAATGAGTGAAGTGGTTGGTTTGTGGGTTAAGTAATTAGTAGGCCTATATATATAGCTGGCCTTGGAATGTCATGCATGTTAGGTGTATATTTTGGGAAAGTTTCATGTGCTTTCAGAATGGTATGAGGGAGGGAGGTATTGCTATGGTTTAAGAACTATTTGGTTTTATCTATGATGTAATGACTATTATGTTAAGACCTACTATGCTAAATACTCATGCTAAGTTAAGTAAGTAAGAATGTTTTATCTATGATGAGGTTGTTTTACTCTGCATATATCATGTGTGGATAACTGACAGTAGTGACATAGTTGGAAGTAGCAAGTAACATATATAGCAATTAGCTCAGATAGTCTGACAAATAACTTAACATATGTAGCAAGTAGCAAGTAACATATATAGATAGTCTCACATAGATAGATAGTACTGCCGTTCATAGTCTGACATAGATAGCAACTACTAGTAGATAGTGCTTGACATAAAGATCAACTAGTAGTAGATAGTGACTGACATAAAGATCAACTAGTAGTAGATAGTGCCTGACGAAACTGAACCTAGGAACTTACTGAACTTAGGAAAGTTCAGGACTGACGAAACTGAATATTAGTGCAGCAGTTCACTCCTCCTTCTTCAGCATCTTCAGGCGCTGGGAGCGGCGCACCGCAGTCACGGCCTCCCTCTTCTTCTTGCCCGGCGCCGGCTCCAGCACATCTTCCTCGCCGCCATCTTGTTCTTGCTTCACGACGATGCCATCTGGGAGATCGGCGACCTCCGGCAGCGCATCCACGTGGATTGGGCGGTTCCTATCCCCCTCCATGGCATCGAGATGGGAGCCAGCATCTGCAGTTTAGGCTCGTCGTCGGAGAGGACGACTACCTCATCCACCTCGTCGTCAGAGTCGTCAGAGGTCTCGTCACTGGACTCGTCGTCAGTGGACTCGTCGTCAGAGTCGTCAGAGGGCCCAAGGACCCATGGATTGCGCCTCTCCTAGTAGGCTTTGTTGATTGGGGCTGGGAGATCGAGGACGGCGTCAGTGACATGGTCCGCCGCGGCCGGCGGCATGGTGGATGAGCGGTACATCCACCATCTGGCGCGCTGCCTGGGGTCGTGGGAGCACTACACCTCGCGCATCGCCCACAGCAGAATGGTTGGCGGCGGGATGGTGCGGCCGGCAGGGAAGGCGCGCTGCTTTTTAGCAGCTGTCGTCACCTTCATAAGGCCACGGGCGTGGTTCCTGAGCATCATGATACTGGGGAACCAGCACGCGATCTCCCTGTACTGCGCCCGGATCTCCTTGTTGTTGACGGCGAGAGCTTCGATGGCCAGCTGCCAGTCCATGGCGACGGCGGTGGCGGTGGTTGTCGGTGGCGATTTCAACAGGAGAGAGGGGGAAGTGGAGTGGGTGGTGCGAGCGGCGAGTGGGCGAGTGAGC
This sequence comes from Triticum aestivum, assembly GCF_018294505.1. Classification (NCBI taxonomy): domain Eukaryota; kingdom Viridiplantae; phylum Streptophyta; class Magnoliopsida; order Poales; family Poaceae; genus Triticum; species Triticum aestivum. Next base: position 659,071,344 of record NC_057810.1, read on the forward strand.
AGAGGGCGTGGTGGGTGGACACGTAATAAAGTCGTAGAATCCGAAATGATTGGTGTCGGTGTCAAAACCGGCGGATCTCGGGTAGGGGGTCCCGAACTGTGCGTCCAGGCGGATGGTAATAGGAGACGAGGGACACGATGTTTTTACCCAGGTTCAGGCCCTCTTGATGGAGGTAAAACCCTACGTCCTGCTTGATTAATATTGATGATGTGGGTTACAAGAGTAGATCTACCCCGAGATCAAGGAGGCTAAACCCTAGAAGCTAGCCTATGGTATGATTGTTGTTCGTCCTATCGACTAAGGCCATCCGGTTTATATAGACACTGGAGAGGGCTAGGGTTACACAAAGTCGGTTACAAAGGTAGGAGATCTACATATCCGTATCGCCAAGCTTGCCTTCCACGCCAAGGAAAGTCCCATCCGGACACGGGACGAAGTCTTCAATCTTGTATCTTCATAGTCTTGGAGTCCGGCCGATGATGATAGTTCGGCTATCCGGACACCCCCTAGTCTGGGACTCCCTCAGTAGCCCCTGAACTAGGCTTCAATGACGACGAGTCCGGCGCGCATGTTGTCTTCGGCATTGCAAGGCGGGTTCCTTCTCCGAATAATTTATAGAAGATTGTGAACACCAGGATAGTGTCCGGCTCTGCAAAATAAATTCCACATACAACCATAGAGAGAATAATATTACACAAGTTCAATCTGCTGACGTATTTTGTGGCGTAACGTCACACCACTACCAAGCCTTCAAATTGTTTTTATTGTTCCATCTCAGCGCGTTTAGCGAGGTGGTTTCCTTGGCACGTCTTGTCGAAGCAGAGATCGTGTTCCCCTTATTCCGGGATTCCCATCAATACGGACGTTGGTAACCCAACCGCACCATTGATTGCGGCGCTTGGGAGATAAGCGAGTTTTATCAGGCCAGTGGGGACGCATGTTTCCGTCCTCCCATATAAGGGGATAAAGATCCAACCTTTTCACCTGCGCCTTCCTCCTCCTTGGCTTATCCATCTCTGCGAACTCGAGCTCTAGCGCTCAAGCCCGCACATCTCACCTCAACCTTCTCCAAATATGTCCGGAGCGGGAGGCAAGTGGATGGCCTCCTCCGTCACGGAGGGGCATATCCAGAAGCTGCGCAGCGCCGGATACTTGTCCAGCGACATCGCGCATCGGCTCCCTGACGAGGGAGAGCTCATCCCCACCCCTAGGCCCCATGAGAGGGTAGTATTCCTTCCCCATTTCCTCCACAGACTGGGCTTCCCGCTTCATCCCTTTGTTCGGCGGCTCATGTTCTACTACGGCCTAGATTTCCATGATCTGGCCCCGAATTTTATTCTCAACATCTCGGCGTTTATCGTCGTGTGCGAGGCCTTCCTCTGCATCCAGCCCCACTTCGGCTTGTGGCTCAAGACCTTCAGTGTCAAGCCGAAGGTTGTGAAGGGCAGCCAAGCGGAGTGTGGAGGCGCCATGGTGGGCAGGATGTCCCACGTTATGTGGCCGGAGGGCACCTTTGTGGAAACCATCAAGGGGTGGCAATCGGGGTGGTTCTACATCACCGAGCCGCGTGATCCCGAATGGGCAACGGCCCCCGAATTCAGATCCGACATCCCCACACGGCTCACCTCCTGGAAAGAGAGCAGCCGGATCTGGGGTCATGCTCATCCGCCGGATTCAACCGTGCCAACGACGGGGCTTCAACATGTGGGAGTTCGATCCGGCGCAGCACCAGACTTTGAATGGGCTCTTCGACACTACGTACGAAGAGGTCTGGAAGGTGTTGTTCAAGGGCGCCGAGGCTCCCGCATCCGCTACCGAAGATCGCGGATTCAGCTCACAGCGTCCAGCTGATGAGGTAAGTGATATTGTCCTTTACGGGACGCTTGTTATTCATAGTTTGACTCTATGCGGGATCTAAAATCCCTTTCCTTTGACAGGACTGGCTGAAGAAGGCTGCAAAGGCTATCTGTCCGGCCCCATTGCCAGAGGACCCAGCTGACGCCCGCCTAACGGGGCTGCTGGCTCTGGCACCCCACGTGGTGTCGGAGAAGAAGGCCAAGAAGAAGGCCACGGGGACTCGGAGGAGTTCCCGTTTTCAGGTGCTATCGGACGATGAATCCGAGGCCGACTCCTCCCACCAAGGAAGAAAGCCTCTCCCCCAGCGGGGGGAGGGAAGAAAAGGAAGGCCTCCCCAACAAGGGAGGCCGAAGGGTCCAAGAGGGGAAAAACTCTTCCCCCGGACTATTCCGCCAACGCCAGTGACGACGACGAGGACTGGCCTCCAAGGGCCAAGCCTCTGTAGAGATCGTAAGTATCCGGACTCCCGAATAACTTCAAGGTTTTCGTTTTCCGCCACATTATGTCTTTCTAATGCCGCATACAACCCTGCAGTCCGCCTAAGGATGATCTCCCCACTTCGTCGAGCAGGTCCTTAGGGGCGTCGGATATGGATTCTCTCCCGACTGCCTCCACCCCCCTGATGCGGACGATGCCGAGGTGGGATCCCAGGAAGGGACCCACCAGGAGGAGAGGGCCCCAGAGGTGTCACAGGACAACCTCCCGGACTTTGCACCGGACTCAGCCCCGGAACCCATAGTGGCTCCGGAGTCCGGCGGGTGACCCCTTCGTAAGAAGGGCAAGACCGTGATGCCGGCTGCCTCCGTCCAACCGGAGGTGCCGGATAATTTGCTAGAGGCGCTCAATAGCGCCTCTATTGAAGAGGAACATCGCACTGTTATGAGTGCGGTGATTCAGAAAGTTCAGCTCGCCAAGAACGGGCTGACCGAAGCTTGCAGCAGCCTTCTAACAGGCTTTGAGGTAAGAATTTCAATATATGTAAAATGGTACCGCATAGACAGTAGCCCCTGATGCTCGGTTCGGTGGTCGGAAAGAAAAGCCGGACTGGGGATCTTTAGAAAGATAAACGCAGGAGTCATGAAAATATGTCAATATGGGATTGCAGGCTGTGCTGCTGACCTCTGCCGCACTGACTGCGGAGGTCAAAACTTTGAAGGAAAACCTCGAGCGGTCCGAGAACGAGCTCGGCCATGCCAAGAAGCAGCTCGAGGAAAAAGAAGGTGAGTAATACCTTATGAAAATTGTACCTTACAGAAAAGGATTTGGTTGCAAGAAAAATGACAAGGATAACTGGGGTATTGCAGGGGCCACTAACGAGGTGGCGACCCTAAAGGAGGCGGTGGCCGCGGCCGAACGCAATGCGGCTGTGGAGCGCACCGAGCGAGAGAAACAGGAGGCGCGGGTGGTGGAGGTACAGCAAGAGCTCCAGGATCTCATGAGGAAACATGAGAGCCTGGAGCGTGACTCGAAGACTCGAGAGTCTGAGCTTGCAACGGCTCTTGAGAGTGCCAAAGCCGCTAAGACCGAAGCCTACAAGGCCCTCCAGGAGATCGAGGCGGTAAAGAAAATAGCAGCGGGTAAGGCATTTTTCATGCAAAGTAAGCATGTGAGTGTTAATTACCTGTCGCTTACCCGAATTCGAAGCTCTCCAGGAGCGTTGGCAGATCTTCCTCGCAGCGTGTCCGATGCTGCCGCATTCTACCGGGCCAAGGAGGGGAGCTCGACGGAGAAGGTCTTCTGGTCTCAGTATGCTGAGGCCGATCATCCGGTGCCCCTTAGCGACCAGCTGAAGCAGCTGGTCGAGCTCCACAAGGCGGCCGAACAGGCCATGAAGGGCCTCATAGTTCGGCTGTGGCCTAAGGAGGCCATGCCTGGGAGCTACTTCGGCCTGGTGCGGCGGCTGGTGGATGCGTGCCCGTGGGTTGAAGTCATCAAGCACTCCGCCTGTATTGAAGGTGCGCGTCGGGCCCTTGCCCGCGCAAAGGTGCATTGGGGCAAGATGGATGCCCAGAAGCTTGTGACGGACCCCCCACCAGAGGGCAAGGAGCATCGCACGCCCGAGATGTATTATAGGAGTGTGCTGAAGGGCACCCGCACTATTGCGGGTGAGTGCTCCAAAGATGTAATATTTGAGTAGACTCGCATTTTGTTATCTTGTGCGCTAAAAACTTGGTTCATATGCGCTAAGCAACGCTTGTTAATTTAAAATATTACCTTCTATGCGGCTGTTTATCAAATCTGAGAGATGGCAAGTCGTCGGCTTCAGCCCCCATGCCACGAGTGTTGGGGTGTTCGGGATAAACTCGAGCGCTCTTGTTCCCATTTTGGGTCCATCTAGGGAGGCGCTCAACACAACGAACAAGGCATCTGGACTTATAATGCTTGAACACTCTCACTTAGCCATAGAATTCTATAATTTTAAATTTCGGCGAAGCCCCTAGTTTTCGGAAGGCCGAATTTGGGGCGCTATCCACGCCTTGGCCGGACAGAATCCGGCTCCTCGCTCGAAGCGGCATAAGTCTTTAGGGACTTGCAAAGAACCTCTCGAACAGCGACCAGCTCTCGCCTCATCATGACAGTCAGTTTTAGCTTTCTCCACTGAGGCGTTAACCCAGCTCAACTGGGGCGCAATCGCAGTGGTTCTCCCAGTGCTACCTTAGCCGATAAAACGGAACATAAGGTACCAAAACATGGGAGCCGGGCAAACCCAACTATTGACCCAAGAACATGATTCGGAGCCGACGCATATAATGCTATAAGTTCGGGGTGCCGCACTTGTGAAAGTGTTCGGACTTATCACACCATAACGCGGGAAACATAAGCCCCTGGTGTATTTAGCCGTACCAAAACGTACGGATGCAACATGTCATAGATGAACATATGTGTAAGAAAGAAATGCAATTAGAAGCAAAAATGTGTTGCATTGCTTTATTCAATAAAAACTGTTGTAAGTGCAGGACGATACAAGTGGTGCGGTAAGCAAGGGATGGGACTGTTTAACATGTCCCCCTCCAGCGGTAGGCTACGGAATAATGCATAAAATAGATTTAATGCTCATAATGGAGACCACCTGGATTTTCGTTGTAGCCTTTCTCCTTCCCTGGCTGTTGTATCGTTGGTTCGGCATGTCTGCTGCCGGACAGGGCCTCTGACGAACGGAGTCCTGTAGGTAAAAAATAAAAGGAAAAGAAAAAGAAACGACACACTTGAGAGCCCCTGGTGCGGTTGAGCCACAGTTTGAGCTTATCGTGGTCGAGCCCCTTGCCCCATGCCCATGGTATCTTCAGAGCGTAATGGAGTACGCGAAGGGTCTGTCTTGATGTTTTACAGGGGCTGGGGTTGGGGCCGCACTGCTACGCGTGCTCGGAACGTGCCAGGTAGTCGTGTTGTAGGTTACTCCGGGCACGCTTAGCTGTGTCCGGCCGCTTGGCAGTCGGACTCGAGAATTTCCTTAAAAGGCTGCTTTGTACTTCTGCCGCGAGAGCCGCTATATGTTCCTCCGTTCGGAGGGAGCGTTCAGTGTTTCCCTTGACCGTGATGACTCCTCTAGGGCCTGGCATCTTGAGCTTGAGGTATGCGTAGTGCGGCACCGCGTTGAACTTTGCGAACGCGGTACGTCCGAGCAAGGCATGATAGCCGCTGCGGAACGGGACTATGTCGAAGATTAACTCCTCGCTTCGGAAGTTATCCGGGGATCCAAAGACCACTTCCAGTGTAACTGAGCCTGTACAATTGGCTTCTACACCTGGTATGACGCCTTTAAAGGTCGTCTTGGTAGGTTTAATCCTTGAGGGGTCTCTGCCCATTTTGCGCATCGTGTCCTGATAAAGCAGGTTTAGGCTGCTACCGCCGTCCATCAGGACTCTGGTGAGATGAAATCCATCGACGATTGGGTCTAGAACCAATGCGGCGAACCCACCATGGCGAATGCTGGTGGGGTGGTCCCTTCGGTCAAAGGTGATCGGGCAAGAGGACCATGGATTGAACTTCGGGGCAACTGGCTCCATCGCGTATACATCCCTGAGTGCACGCTTCCGCTCCCTTTTGGGTATGTGCGTGGCATGTATCATGTTCACCGTCCGCACCTGTGGGGAGAAACCCTTCTGTCCTCTATTGTTCGGCAGTCGGGTCTCTTCCTCGTCGTCGCTATGTAGCCCCTTGTCGCTGTTTTCGGCAATTAACTTGCCTGCCTGCTTGAACACCCAACAGTCCCTATTGGTGTGGTTAGCTGGCTTTTCAGGGGTGCCATGTATCTAGCACAAGCGGTCGAGAATTCGGTCCAAATTGGACGGACCCTGAGTTGTTCTTTTGAATGGCTTTTTCCGTTGACCGGGTTTAGAGCCTCTGAATCCAGCATTGACTGCCGTATCCTCACTGTTATCGCCGTTAATGTGGCGTTTATTTTTGTTGCGACGCGACCTGCCACTACGATCCTTGATATCCGGACTGCCAGAATTTTTGTTGAGGTTGTTGCTGCGTGCTAGCCAGCTGTCCTCACCCGCACAGAAGCGGGTCATGAGTGATGTAAGGGCTGCCATGGATTTCGGCTTTTCCTGTCCCAGGTGCCGGGCAAGCCACTCGTCGCGGATATTATGCTTGAAGGCCGCGAGGGCCTCGGCATCCGGATAGTCGATGATTTGGTTTTTCTTGGTTAAGAACCGTGTCCAGAATTGTCTGGCCGATTCGTCTGGCTGCTGAATTATGTGGCTTAGGTCATCTGCATCTGGTGGTCGCATGTACGTGCCTTGGAAGTTATCGAGGAATGCGGCTTCCAGGTCCTCCCAACTCCCGATTGACTCTGCTGGCAAGCTGTTAAGCCAGTGTCGGGCTGGTCCTTTAAGTTTGAGTGGGAGATATTTGATGGCGTGGAGATCGTCTCCGCGGGCCATGTGGATGTGGAGGAGATAGTCCTCGATCCAGACCGCGGGATCTGTTGTGCCATCATAAGATTCAATATTGACGGGTTTAAACCCTTCTGGGATTTGATGATCCATTACCTCATCTGTGAAGCACAGTGGGTGTGCGGCGCCTCTGTACTAGGCGATATCGCGACGGAGCTCAAAAGAGCTTTGTCTGTTTTGTTCGGCCCGGCCGGACTTACTGTGTCCGGGGTGACGGTGATCGTCACGTATCGTGGGGCGCCCACATGATCCATAGATCGATCTTTATTGTCTTGCCTTATCCTCCAATATGTCTCGCAGGTCCGGAGTGTTCCCCTGTGGCCTTGTGCTTTTCGAGCGATGCCAGGGTACGGGTCTAGTGAAGGGCCTTGAGGCCTCTCTGTCGCGACCACGGGGTGGTCGATCAGCCGTATTGTCTCCTGGTGAAGCGGGATCATATGCCTCCACCTCTAATCGGGGGAGCAGCTTACGTTTGGGGTAGCTTTTGGAGGGGCGTTCGAGTTCATGTTCTTCGGCCGCGAGGACTTCGGTCCATCTGTCGGCTAGCAGATCTTGATCAGCTCTAAGCTGCTGCTGCTTTTTCTTGAGGCTGTTTGCCATGGACATAAGCCTGCATTTGAAACGCTCCTATTCGACGGGATCCTCAGGCACGACGAATTCGTCGTCGTCGAGGCTTGCCTCGTCTCCGGAGGGAGGCATATAGTCCTCTACCTCTTCTTCGGCCGCTCTCTCATGAGGGTTGGCGTCCCCCTCCTCCTGTGCTGGATCTTGCTGGAGTGGGTTGTCTTCGGCGCTATCCGGTGTATTATTGTCTCCGGTGCCGGAATCCTCATTCTTGCTATGGCGGGATTTAGAGCGGCGCCGCTGACGCCGGCGCTTGGGCTGTTTCTTGGAGGGGTCATCCTCTGCTATTCCTTCGCCGTTCCCATCCTTTGGGATATCCACCATGTATATGTCGTATGAAGAGGTGGCTTTCCAGTGCCCGGTGGGCGCTGGTTCTTGGTCGTCTCCGGCATCGTCGTCCATACCGTCGATGTCCTTAGAGTCATAATCTAGCATGTCGGTTAGGTCGTCGACAGTGGCTACCAAGTGGGTGGTGGGTGGGCTCTGAATTTCTTCGTTGTCCGCATCCCAACCGTCCTGGCCGCAGTCCGGCCAGGCCTCTCCTGATAACGAGAGGTACTTTAGCAAACTCAAGATGTCGCCAAAAGGTGAGTGTTGAAAGATGTCCGCCGCGGTGAACTCCATGATCGGCGCCCAATTGGATTCGACTGGAGGGGGCGTGGGAGGTCCGGAGTCCGGCACCTCGGAGTCACAAGCTTCATGGGGGACAAGATCGGTGTTCGGCTCTATCGCCGTAGAGGTTGCAGCCCCCGAGGTGGTGTCTAGCCATCCATCCTTGGTCTGCGCAGCCAGCTCCGAGTCGAAGATCGGAGCGGGTTCGAGTGCGGCCGCCAGGGTACTGTCCGGCTGCAGAGCTAAATCATGCCCATCGTGACAGTACGGCACGCTCGGCTGTGGCTCGAATCCGTTGAGGATCAAGTCCCCGCGGATGTCAGCCGTGAAGTTCAAACTTCCAAATCTGACCTGATGGCCAGGGGCGTAGCCTTCGATCTGCTCCAGCTGGCCAAGCGAATTGGCCCACAGTGCGAAGCCGCCGAATACGAAGATCTGTCCGGGGAGGAAGGTCTCACCCTGGACTGCATCATCGTTGATGATCGAAGAAGCCATCGAGCCTATCGGTGACGACACAGAGGAACTCTCAATGAAAGCACCAATGTCGGTGTCAAAACCGGCGGATCTCGGGTAGGGGGTCCCGAACTGTGCATCTAGGCGGATGGTAACAGGAGATGAGGGACACGATGTTTTTACCCAGGTTCAGGCCCTCTTGATGGAGGTAAAACCCTACGTCCTGCTTGATTAATATTGATGATGTGGGTTACAAGAGTAGATCTACCCCGAGATCAAGGAGGCTAAACCCTAGAAGCTAGCCTATGGTATGATTGTTGTTCGTCCTATGGACTAAGGCCATCCGGTTTATATAGACACCGGAGAGGGCTAGGGTTACACAGAGTCGGTTACAAAGGTAGGAGATCTACATATCTGTATCGCCAAGCTTGCCTTCCACACCAAGGAAAGTCCCATCCGGACACGGGACGAAGTCTTCAATCTTGTATCTTCATAGTCTTGGAGTCCGGCCGATGATGATAGTTCGGCTATCCGGACACCCCCTAGTCCGAGACTCCCTCAATTGGTTTTAATCAACGCACGCTCACCACGTTGCCGGCTGCTACGCACGCTGAAAAGACGACGTGACTAACAACATATAATAAGTTTGGCCGATGCTAGTCAAACAAATCACTAGCACTAGCCCATTGGTATTAAACGCATAGTTACAACCAACTGGTCCTGGGTTTGAGCCCCAGGCCAGACTTTTTTTGTGCAGATTTTTTCCTACAATGAATTTGGCAGTAACTTCTGAACTGTAGAAATGGCAAATTAAAGCAAAAAACAAATTAAAACAATTAAAACATGCACCTAAACTGTACAAATGGCAAAGTAAAACAAAAAAATAAATCAAAACAAATCAGTAGCACTTAGCCCATTGGTATTTGGCACAAATAAGTACCATACATTCAACATTGTCCACAAGTTCACATGTCTGAATTTAAACACAAACTTAGTAGCACAACACACATTTAGTAGCAGAACACAAACTTAGTACCATACACAAATAAGTACCATACACTCAATAGTTTCCACTAGCATTGAAATAGGATGCAAACTTGCTAGGAGGTTTCCTCTTCCTCTTGCCTGCCAATATCCCTGGTTCTCCAGTGGATGTTCTTGGTGCATTGAATGTTCTTGTAGATGCTGATTCTCTTGTTCTTGGAGCTCTTGTTGATGCAGATCCTGTTGCAGGTGCTGGTGAAGACCTGGCTGCTCCTGCTGAAACTGTTGATGTTGAACCTCTCTTATTTGCTGCTGTTTTTCTGTTCCTCATTGCTTTAGGAGGTGGAGCAGATGATGCTGGCATCTGTGAAGTTTGGTGTTGAGGTGGTGGTTGTGGAGGTGGATGTGTAGCAGTAGAGGAACCCCTAAAATTTTCTCTATTCTCCTGCATGACAAAATTAAATCAGTTAGTAAATAGACCAGAACTAAAATAATTAAACAAAGAATGCATCATTTTTGAATGACCTGGTGTAAGCTCTTTCTCATCTCAAGACTAGGTTTTAGAGATTTCCCACAATTTGTATATCTGTGGCCTTGTAGACCACAATTGCTGCATGTAATTGTTCCCATCCTGCTTGTGTCCTTTGGAGCAGGCACCTCAAACTGCCCCTTTCTCCTAGCTGTCTGTTTCTTGCCTGCTTTTTCTTTGAACACTGGGGGCTCAATATCAGGAGTATGGGTGTCAGGCTAGAATTCAGGACCAGGGACAGGGTACACAATGTCTTTGTATGCTTCAATATATAGTGCTTTTTTGAAAAATTCATGCACATAGTCCTCTGGGTGCATGTGAATCTTGCTCATTGCTGCTATTGCATGACTGCATGTCACACCTGTCATGTCCCACCTCCTGCAGTCACATGATTTACTAGCTAGGTTCACACAGTACTGATTTTCCTTACTAGACACTTGCCAAATGTCAGGACATGCCTTGTATGCATCACAAAATTTGGCATACTTCTTATTCTCCTCTAATTTCTCTGAATAGTTGGGTGTGATCATCCACCTGGTGTTCTCTGTTTTTCCCTAGTCTTCTGCCTTTTGATCATCTTCTTAGTCCTAATTCCTTGTAACACCCCAAAAATTTAACTAAATTTTTGATAATAAATTTTTTGCCAACAGTTTAAATTTTTTGCCTGCAAGAATATTTCTGATGATTTCAGAACCTTTCTTTTTATATTAATGAGTATCTACCCAAGTGGATCCTTCCAAGCATATTGAACTTCTATGCCCTCTCATTTTCTTAATTAGTAGAATTATTTATTAAGTTATTTCACCCTGAGCTTTAATCATTAAAATGGCTTTCTTTTAGTTTTGGAGCTCTTTTTGAACTGCAACCTTTTGATATATTTAGCTAAAAATCCAACCAAAATTTGGAGATGTCATGTGATGTCTCTAAATCACTTTTGTGCATTAATATATTTATTTCATTGCATATTATGAGTTTTGCACCTGTTTTTCAAATCTGGTCCATTGGGCACTTTTGCACTATAGCCTAATTAAATATTCCTCTAGTGCCTCCACCAAATTATGGGATGTCAGGGGTAGCATTCCATCCAACTTTATGCAAAAACCTAGTGATGTTCTATGGAGAAATTAAGTGCATCAACCTCTTTTTTATTCTGGACCAGACTTGTGTTTTCTACTGCAACCCCATTCTTTCTTGCTCAAGTGACCTTGTGTTTTCTCATGCTTATAGTCAACCCTGCAAAACCCCTAAGTCCAGGAGCATGCACTCTTTGGAACACTTTTGGTCCATGTAATGATGCCATTTACTCCCTGTCCAGGATTGTAGTTTTGCAAAACTTGCACTAGCAAGTTTCTCCTTTTGGCAAACTAACCTCACCACCCTCTCATTCATCCATAGAGACCCCACTCTGGGAGATTTGGCCACTCCAAGAACTGCCTAGGTGCCTTTGGCATTTTGTCAAACACCCTGAGTGCATAGCCAGATTTGGCATGATTTCAAGTTTACATTGTGAACTTGAGCCCCTAACCTATCCAGCATGTCCCATGGATTTGCCCTAGCCTATAACCCCACTCTGCTACCCCCCTTGTGGTTTGGAACCCCCTTGCTTGCCATAGCATTTCATCGAGCACACCCCGTGCGTGCTTTGGGCGCGCCCAGAGTGTGCGTTTGGCACGCATGTGCGCCCGAGCCGCCGCGTCACGCCCCGCACTCACTCCAGTCCGTGACCGACCGCAGCCAGCACACCGTGTCCCCTGCTGCACCCCACGAGCCCCGCAGCTCTCGCCACGTCTCCGGTAGGCCAGCAGCTAGCCGCCACCGCCGCCCGACAGCTCCTGCACTAGCCAGCGCCGCCCAAGCCATCTCCGCTCGCCAGCTCGCCCTTGGAGTAGTAGCCGCTCGTCCGCTAGCTCCTGCGGCCATCCCAAGCCTCGCCACGATGCCCTGCAGCTACAGAAGATGGTCGCCGGCGACCTTATCCGCGGCCGCCGCCGAACTGCCTCGACTTGCCTATTTAAGGGAGCCCCGAGCCCGTTCCCGCACACAGGCAACCTCAGGCCACCTCAATGGCGCTTCACTAGCTCGCAATCGACCCGGGGAGGTTCTCTTCCCCGTCTCCGGCAACTCCTGCCGCCGCCACTACCCCAGCCACTCCGGCACCATCAGGGCCTCCCCCTCTCCACTCTCTCCACTAGAAGCCCTCTTTTCCTCCCGTGAACCCTTTCCCCTACTCAATTTTGATCGGGAACCACCACAGCCACAAAATCACTTTGCTCCTGAGGCCTCCTCCGCCGCGAAGCTCACCGTCGGCGACTCCCTCCACCCCGCCGACCCAACGGCCACCGGGAGGACCGCCCCGGTCTTGCGGATCCATCTCAACTCTCTGGAGCCCGCGGGGAGCAGCCATTCACCGGCGTTGATCGCTGTCGCCGCGCCTCCGTTCGGGCGAAGGAAGAAGAGGGAGGGATGGACTGGTCAAACCTGACCAGTGGCCCCCCTGGACCCACTGTCAGTGACCCCGCCCCAGTCCACGTGGGTTAAGTGGAAGCGCATTTCCAAAATACGCCTTCGACGTGTACGTGCATATTCGAAACGTTTTCTTTTCTGTTTTTATTTAAATAGCAGATTTTGACCAAACTTTGACCGGCTATATCTTATTAAATACAACTCCAAATAAATTAATTCTTTTTCCTACCTCTCAAAAATATTGTCTAGTTTATTTTAAGATTTATTTGAAAAAATTTCAAAACAAGTTTTTGTGCTGTTTTGATTTTGTGTGTTAATTTATATATATTCTTTTAATAGGATTTTTTGAAGATTTCAAGATGTTTTGGAATGCACCCTGCTTTCTCATGACCTGAAGGCAAGCATTCTGAACCCTGGTGTAATTTTTGTGTGTGTTTCTTGACACGGTGACAACAACACCCCGACATGAGCATACTTCATTTTATGTGAGGATGTGTTCCTACTCATGAGTGCATGTTAGTGAATTTCATGCAAATGGAGTTGATATGGTTGTGATGGAAATCACCGTCATATGCCTTTCATGCATACCGGGAGGAAAGCCGAGAAGGCCTCTGTCTTAGGTAGACACGGTCCTGTTTCTAGTTCTCCGTTGAGACGGTCATGTCCGGTATGGCATGAGGGGGTATGTCGCGTGGTGTCTCTATCTGTTGGTTAAAGTATATGTATTGTTATGCTAATCATGCAGGAAATATTTCAACCTCCTGAGTCGACCGTAGATCGAGTCTTGTGCCAGTAACCCCCCATACTTGCTTCGTACTACCACTCGTCTCTACAACAAGTAGGGTACGGTTCAGTAAGTTGTCAACCCCTTTCCTAGCACACACCGTACAGAGAAGCCATGGTGGAAGATACTGGAGGCATCCGGTAGTCATGCCACCGGGTCCGGGAGCATGGGTGTTTCGGTTGTAGCCGAAGGGGGTAGCTCCCCAGTTTGCGCGCGGTATAAATTTTGTGATCCCATGTTACATCGAGGTTGTAGCCTCCCCACTTAGAGTTTTGCTTGACAGGTGTCGTGGGTGATTCCAGACACATGTGAGTTAAGCTGGTGTGTGCAAGTTTGGTGTGTTCCCAACTAAAAGGCCGTGGACGGAATAGTCCCGATGGACTAAAGGAATCCGTCACTCGTGGGTAAAGAGTACACCCTCTGCAGAGATTAAACCTATTCGAATAGCCGTGTCCGTGGTTAAGGACTACAGTCTGGGATGGGTCAAGTGTCGGTCTTAGTGTCGGTCTTCGGAGGTGAAACTGTTAAACGAGAACTAGAAACACAACTTGTGACTTGTGATATTTATGATTAATATCTTTGTTGTGGACTAACCCATGATATCATTGGTATTATCGAATATCCCTGGGATGGTTCTACCTCCTGGATATTCACTGTGTTTTCTTTTAAAGCCCTTTATGTGGTGTCGCTAAGACGCCTGACTATGGCATTTCTTTTAAAGCCCTTTATGTGGTGTCGCTAAGACGCCCGACTGTGGCATTTCTTTTAAAGCCCTTTATGCGGTGTCGCTAAGACGCCCGACTGTGGCATTTCTTTTAAAGCCCTTTATGTGGTGTCGCAAAGACGTCCGACTGCGACATTTCTTCTAAAGCCCTTTATGCGGTGTCGCTAAGACGCCCGACTGTGGCATTCCTTTTAAAGCCCTTTATGCGGTGTCGCTAAGACGCCCGGCTATGGCATGTTTGTTATTTATTTCATAATTTTAATATTTCTATGTTATTGCATACCCATAAATAACAATGCTTGCGTGCATCAGTATTTTTATTATCTTTTGTGACTAACGACATGAGCATAAGATATTTTCAGCACATCATTGTTATATTATACCTATGTTCATAATGTTTGCGAGTACATTCAAAGTACTCACTTGCTTGTCCCTGGCTATTGTCTTGGCCAGATTTTCTTGCGCGGAGAGGAGCGACCGTGGCGACAGCCCCGGAACCTAAGCAACGGTGATAGCAGCCTTGCGAAGATAGGAGTTAACCTGGTCAGCTGTTCCTGTGGGAAGTGGAGTCCCATAGACACTGATGATCCACAAACCGCTTCCGCCATCAACCATTAGAAACCATTTGTTGTACTCACAGGACAGAATGGTCTTGTACTACATATTTTGTATCTTGCTTGGAAATTCTGTATCAAGTTGGTGCCTCATCAGCTAACAGTTATCCTGGGGCTGGTGAGCACAAGGGCCATTTTCTGGAAATTAATACCCGGAGAATCGGTCCCCACATTCCTTCAAACATAGTCCTAATTGGTTTGGCCCTAACATCAAGGATCATTTTGTTGAAAACCTCATTAAGGTTGTTCACAACAAGATCAGTTTTGCAATTGTAATCCATTGCAGACCTACACCAAGTCTCCTTTGGAATTTTTTTAAGCCACTTCCAGGCATCCTCACACTCTGCTTTAAGCTCTGCCATTGCTAATTCATGGCCATGTTTGGTGAATGAGTAGCTAGCCTGATCTACTAGCTTCTTTAGTTCTGCTCCTCTGAAACCAGCTGACTGAAAATTTGCATATATGTGCCTAAGGCAGTATCTCTGAGGGGAATCAGGGAACACCTCATTTATAGCCTTAAGAAGACCCTGATTGTAAATTAATAACCATGGTCATGAACAAAAGGAAATAAAGCTACTAATAACAATATATATCTGAACTAGTGCCTAAGATAGGGTGCATACCTTTTGCCTGTCAGAAATAATGGTGTAGGTTCCAAATTTGCTACCACTTCCAATGCAACATCTTAGCTGGGTTAGGAACCATGTCCAACTATTTGAATCTTCCTTATCAACCACACCAAAGGCTATGGGGTAGATGTTGTTGTTGCCATCTCTTCCTGTGGCTGCAAGAATTTGTTGTCCAGTGGTTAGCTTGATGAAGCAACCATCAAGCCCTGCATCCATACCCAAATTAGCTACCATAGATTTACAACAAGATATTTTGAACAAATTGCAGTTATAGATTTACCTATAAAGGGCCTGCAACCATTAAGAAATCCTTGCTTTGATGCATGCAAGCAGTAGAACATGTACTTAAATCTAGGAGTTGGGGAAGGGTTTTCTGGGTCCTCAAATGTTGTAACTACACACCTGCTACCAGGGTTTGTGTCAAAAACTGCTTGTAGGTAGTCCCTCAGTCTATAGTACTGCTCCTTCTGGTCACCTTGTACAACCTTAATAGCCTTCCTCCTTGCCCTATAGGCCACACTCTTTGATACATCAACTGAAAACTTGACTTTGTTATTTTTAATAAGTGAATCCACAGGTGCTCTAGGATCTGCTCTAAGAGAAGGCTCAACTGCTTTGGAAAGCCACTTAGTAGTAACCTTTGTGTTCTCTGCTGATGCTGGACAAGTGTGCTCCATGTTACACTTCTTAATGCAAAATGTTCTTTCATGAGCTATCCTAGAGGCACACATGTAAAATTCACATCCATGCTCTCTCTATGAACACCAAACAATAATTCTTGTTGGAGTGTTCCTATGGTAGTGAAAAGACCTCAAAGTCCTTATATGAAAATCTCTTAATGCTTCTCTGAACTGGTAAACACTATCAAAACACAAGTTCTTGCACAAGAGTAAATGTGAATTGGGAATTGAGGGGTCAAAATATAGCCTTTCCTTCATTTTTTTCTTACTACTCTTTGTGTTTGGCTTCTTCATGAGGTATGGTAGTTCAACATCGTCTTCTTCTTCCTCATCACTTATGCCTGCATCACCAGTAAAACAAAACTCATCTGCTTCAGGAAACCAATCTTCAAAAAGTTTTTTCTCTACCTCATTGTGACATCTGCTAGTTGGACCATGATTCTTCACATGTTTGACAATAGCAGTAGTTTGCATTTCTGTATCCTCTTCAGAGGCACACACTATTTCCATTGGTTGAACAGCTTCAGCACTCCCATCTAAATGAACTGAATCCTCAAAAAGAAATTCAGACACTTCAGTGTCTCCTTCAAAGTGGGTCAAATCTGCCTCTCTTTGAATCCTACTCCTCTCAAGCTGAGCCTTTCTATCATCTATCTGATTCTGAAGCTCAGATTGCTCCACAACCTTTTTCACACAGCAGCTCTCTTGAGTGTTCATGTAATTCTCATTAGCCTGTGTACTAATTCCAGGTTCAACATTTCTCACAACCCTTATGTTCACTAGCTTGACATGATGAAAAAAGTCCAACATTTCATGAACACTAGCTTCATTACCTAAATACTTTACTCTTTCAGATCCAATTTCCTCCTCCTTCACATAGTACATGTAATCACTGTCCCCATACCCTTCACTAGCAATGAGTGATTGTAGAGTAAGCAAAGAAATATCTGACTCAAATATACCCCTTTTCACAGGGTTTCTTCCTTCTAAATGAAACCATATCTCCCACTTCTGGTCAGCCAAACTGCACAAATAAGTGCTCATGAATTGAATTGAAATTGACTGAACTATACAGTTTACTGACTCCAGTTTACTACACGTGTCCAACTAACAGAAACAAACACATCTTACTAATTTGCCAGATTGAAGCAGCTAACCAAAGGCCCAACAGATGATACTTGCATACCTGCGACCCATTGGCGATGACTGGGAGAGCGGTGCCTCCGGCTGCTGTGAGCCGGCCTGAGTCGAGAAACTGGTGCTCCCCAACCAATTATCGACTGAGCCGCTGGCCATCGGTGGAGGCGCGGGCGAGGTAGCAGCGTCCAAACTTGTGTCACCGCCGCCAACGTCGCCGCCGCCAGCGCCGCCACCCTCCGGAATCAACGAGGACATGGCGGCCGCCACCTAGTTCAGAGAGGGAGAGGAGGGAGAGAGTGAAGCGAGAGGGGAACGGATCAGATCTTGACCCGCACCGCACCGACAGGCGCCGTTCCGACAGCGGACGGGCCTTTAACAACCGTCAACGCGCGGCGGCCGTCCATTCGCCAGCGTGGTGACTGATTCGCGGGCCCAACCGGTCAGATTCGGGGTTAGCGCGGGCGAAGCGAGCGATTTCGCGAGTTGGTAGTTTTTTGCCACGGTTTAGTCCAAATTTGGTAGTTTTTCACACAAAAACGTAAAGTGGTAGTTTTCGTCATGTTTCCATCAATTGTGGTAGTTTTTGGTTAAATACTCTTTTAGATGCGATTTCTCTTACTACAACTGGGTTCACTTAATTGCGCGGGCTGCCGGTGACAAGAACAAACTTGGTTCAAAGAAATTTTGGCCCCATTCTTGGATCAAATGCATGAGTAGTATTTTTTTAACGAACTAGCCAGAGCTCTGCTTTGCATTAAGAAATATAGTAGAATGTCCGTTGCAGCAGTAATAAAATACTACTAGTAATAGCTAAGAAGTAAGAACAGCTGTTGGGCCTCACTACACCCATATGCAAATGGTTACAACACTACTCCCTCCGTCTAGGTGTGTAAGTCATCTTACGAAAACCAAATAATCCCAAAACACTTAGGCGCGGTGCATTAAACTCTATCTCGTTTCTTGTTTCTTGACATATCAACCAATAAGAGAAGTAAGGTGTGCATGATTTTAATGACTTGAGACTACTAAACACGACATGCAGTGGTTAGTTCATTGCATGCAATGCTATTAATTAGCAAATGAACATTAAGTTTTCTTGTTTTCCCCTCCTCCTTGGTCACGGTGCACAACGTAAAATGACTTACTCACCTAGACCGAGGGAGTATATCCTATTGGCCTCTTGGAACAAACCAATATCAGCTTTGGCCTTGTTTGCCACCCTGCTAGCCGTGGTGCTCGAGTTCTCAAAAGTTGCAGCGTTTCTTTCCTTCCATATGCGCCATGCGATGTAAGTAGTAAATTGCCCGCAGCCCGGGCACTTAGAGCAATTCCAACGTAAGGACCCATTTTGTCCGTTTGAGTCATCCGAACATAAAACTTGGCTCAACGGAGTGACCCAAACGGATGCGGGTGTCCGCCTGC
Organism: Triticum aestivum; assembly: GCF_018294505.1. Lineage (NCBI taxonomy): Eukaryota > Viridiplantae > Streptophyta > Magnoliopsida > Poales > Poaceae > Triticum > Triticum aestivum. The sequence goes on from NC_057810.1 coordinate 659,089,760, forward strand.
TGTCTGTGTATCGTCCTCCCGACCCAAACTTGACCCAAATGTGCGAACAGATGGGTACAAAGCGGACAGAAGCGAACGCTCTCGTCCACCGCTGTCACCCGCTCGTGTCCGCCCCTGGACCCATGTATGAGCAACTGCACACGAGTTGGCATCTACCTCCACAACTGCCGCAACGAGGAGAGAGGCCACCAGCGCAGGCCGCCACCTCCCGCGCTGGAGCTGGGGGGGTGCCGGCGCCCGCGGCGGAGCAGCTGGCGCTGGAGCTCAGGGGGGGAGGGGGGTGCTGGAGCCCGCGATGGAGCAGCTGGCGCTGGAGCTCGGGGAGGGGGACTGTGGGGTGCTGGAGCCCGCGGCGGAGCGAGCCCCCGACTTCAGCGTCGGCAAGATCCAGCTCCGACGTGCCCTGCCCCTGCAGCAGCGTGCTCTGCAGCTCCTCTGTGTGCCGCTTCTGCCCGTCCACCCAGCGCCCGTCGTCGATCTCGAACGCCGCCAGGGCATGGTCCATCATTTGCCCCGCGACCGCAAACCCGAACTCGAGGCGGAGCGAGCCCTCGATTTCAGCGCCGGCAAGATCCTACGGCGGCGCGAGGGGGTGCCCGCCGGCGGGGAGGAGCGGACGGGCGACACGGCTGGGAGCAGTGGGCGCCACGATGAGGAGCAGAGGGGCGGCACGAGGAGGTACCCGCCGGCAAGAAGGAGGGGAGGGGCGACACGACTGGGAGCAGAGGGACGGCGCGACGGGGAGTAGAGGTGCCTTTCGGCAAGGAGTAGAGGAGCGACCCTGAGGAAGAGGAGATGGGGCGGCTGCAAAGGAGCCATGGTGCTGCTGTGCGCTTGTCCGCTTTAGCGTATGTGCATTGGGAGGAGTCACCGTACATGCGCGTTCGCCTCATATCAGCTAGGCGGACGGACGACCCAAATGGATAAAAAGGGACAAAATTCATGTTCGTTTGGGTCATTGCATTTAGTCTTAAGTGATCCAACAACCCAACTCAGGGGGTGTTTGTTTCCAGGGACTCTTTTGTGTAGGGACTAGAAAAAGTCCCTCTTAGAGACTTTTTTATCAAACGGGAGGGACTTTTTAGGGACTAAACTAGGCATTTGGGACTAAACGAAGAAGACTCTCAAGGAGAGTCTTTTTTGGGACTTTTCCAACAATGCCCCTCCATGCATTCATTGGCCCGCCACCCCATGGCGTTGTTTGATTGTTATTTTTCCATATACTAGGGGCAACATGGTCATTTAATAACCTCTAGGAAGGGAATAGGAACTTTTTAGTCTCTGGAAGCAAACAGGAAGGGACTTTTTAGGGACTAGGGACTTTTTAATTGGGACTAGAAAAAGTCATAAAACTTATGAACCAAACAGGGCGATCTTTTGCTGGGCATTGTTGCAGCGTGCAAAGATTTTCTCCTGTCCATCCAGAGGCATCCATAGGCACATGTTGGCGTGCCCTCCTGTGGTCAATGCCCGATGCGTTGTCCCATCGTAGCTGCGGACACACTTGGGCTAGGGCCAGTATAGTATACTAGACCTAGCATAGTACATCACGATGTAGCAGATGGGATGGGAGCGTGGGAGCGCAGGCCCGGCGATACGATATCTTCGTGCACCAATGCCGCACTGCGGTCAGCAGCCTTGCTGAGCTGACGGTGCATGCAGATGCAGGGAGCGGGAACCAATGCAATCTAACATATAAACCCTGCTGGGCTACCCGCCCAGCCGGGGCACTTGCGATCGGTAAGCCACCAACACCGTTCGATTGTTTTACTGTTCAATGACTTTTACTGCTGGCAGTTTCTTACCCATCAGATCTTATTAATTGATGTGTCACTTTTGTGCTGGCTTCAGAAGTGGATGACGGATGGGCCATGTCTCATGTGGGCCTGATGGAATAAGGTGGAGTTTGCTGCTCCTTTGGGTACAGATTAATTTCCTAGGAGATGAAAACCTAGCGCGCACACACGATCTCCTTCTCTTCCCAAGTTCCTCCGCCTCCCTCCAGCCGCCGCCGCCTCCTCTCTCTCTCTCTCTCTCTCTCCCATGAGGCCATGATCCCCCCACTGATGCTCCTCCCCCACGCTAGCCCTTCCATGGCTATGAGGTTGGGGTGCGGAAGGAATGGAGGTGCTTATGACGGAGGGGACGGAAGAAGACCCGCAGACAAGCTCGAGATGGAGGCGGTGATATTTCTGTTCTGTTCTCTTCCTTTTTTTTCTTCCCCAAACCCTCGCCGCTGCTTTCACTAACGCACCCCGCGCTTTTTGCAGTGGAGGTCGAGGTACAGGGAGCAGCGAGGGCAGCGCTGATCTGCCTCTTCTGGGCGATGGGGTGCAGCTGCAAGGGAGAGAGGAAGGAGGCCGACGACATGGGGAAAGGGCATACCAGCCCTGCTTCATAGGTTGGCCATTGGATCTGGATACTCATGTTTATCTATATTCTCTACTGTTCCCACATCTAGGATTTATTGTTTGAATGCAAAGAAAGTTGCAGCATGGACATAATGACAATTTAGCTGGGATAAGACCATCTTAAATCTATATGACGTGTGTTATTGAGGCCACATAAGCAGGAGTGTTTAGTTAGGTAAGGATTGCCTTTCATGTCCTTGCCGAAAAATGACCTTGAGCTCACATGTGCATTGCTTGGTCTACAAAACATGGAATTTTATCATGTGGGTGAACGTCTATTTGTTGGTGAGGGGAGTGACATCTGAGAGGGAGGTCAGCAGCAACAATAAAAGTATGCTACTTTAGGCTTCCTTGTCGCTCTACTCCTCAATTTAGATCTCCAAAGGTCGAAGGTAAACAATATGTGAGCCCAAATTTTCAGATTCCACTAACATGATAGGTATTGATGCAATGGGTTGAGCTTTCGTTTTCATTTGCTGACCTTCCTATAAGCAGTTTAGCTTTCTTTACTGCACCTATATGCTTGCAAGTTGCAACCAATCACCATATTTGCAAATTATCTGTATGGGATGCTAATTTTCTTTCCCACTTAGTTTGGGACTTGTGAACTGATTCCTATGATGCACTTGATAAATTGTTTGCTCCATATGATTTTGTGCAGGCTAGACTTGAGACCACATAGCGCCAAGGGCTTGCTTCTTTGTATCAAGGACAAGTACCAGGTGTCACCTTTCATCTCTTTTAGTGACAATCATGTTTGTATTTGTGTTTTGTATTTACTGATCATAGCTTGACCACTGATGCTCCTTCGTGCACTTCCTGGTGAGCTAGGGAATGTTCATTTAAATCAATTCAGTTCTTCGAGCATAACATTCAAACCACTGCTGTTTTGTCTCTTTGGGTAGCCTTTCTTCAAGGTTTATGATTCCCCATTTTCTGCATTCATGTGTGTGGACACTGGTAGAATTACTAGAAGCAGCAGCTGTCATTTTTATTTGCTATCACAACATAGCATCAACTCATGGCAAGGTATGATGTTGGGTTAATAGCTATTTTTAGAGGGTGGGTCCAGTTATTGCTTAATTTGTTGGTTATATGAGTTACAATTTTTCATAGTCTGGGACAAATTGTTTCATTGCTGATATATATGTATTGTTTTCATCAAGGCTTGAAGTGTCATTAGCACAACATACAGGGATACTTTGGTCATTCATTGATGATCCTATTTGTCTTCTCTTAATCACTCACAAGATACAAATGCTCATACCCATGGACATGGCCTGGAAATCCATGCGATGAGGCTGACAAGATCTTCTTCTATGCTTTAACTTCTATCACCATTGGCGATGGGGCGCTCGCCCCTTTCTAGGGATCTCCGTGGCTAGATGGTCGGAAGCCCAAAGACATTGCCCGCTTATTTTTGAGGCTTCCAAGAGGAAATTCTGGAAGGTTGGCATGGTGACTGTCCTCACTGCCGAGCATATCCGCCAGTTCTTGGAGCTCTAGATTTCCCTTCGCGGGGTGCAGCTTCATGCGGGGGTCCAGGACACCATCTTGTGGAAGCATACCATTACTGGGATCTATTCCGCGTCCTTGGCTTACAAAGTTCATTTCATGGCCATCACTCGCTCCGCCATGTACAATGTCATCCGGAAAGCTTGGGCCCCTCCGAAATTCAAGTTTTTTGCATGGCTTGGGCCCCTCCGTAATTCATCAGGAGTCGGTTGAGCATCTGTTCTTCCAGTGTAGATACACGTTGCGGGTGTGGGATCTGGTGAAGGATTGGCTTCATCTCTTTGATGTTGATACTTCCGGTTGGGAAGCATTCAGAAGCATCAAAGATTGGTGGTGTGACATGGCGTCCATCCACAGCGCGCACAGCAGGGCGATGCCATCCTTGATCATGCTCGTTAGTAAGTCTATCTGGGACGAGAGGAACGCGCAGGTTTTCCACGGCCACTATGCCCCTACATTCATCCTTCTTCAGGCGATCGAACAAGACTATGCTTTGGGCCTTAGCGGGGGCAAAGCACTTGGGTCACTTCTTGCCGGGAGAGTAAGCGTCTTGTTTCTCTTCTTTTGACAACATCAGAGGTAACCTGCAAATTATTAGTCTTTTCTCTTCAATGATTTTTGTATTTTATTTGTCGGTCGTGTCTTTTTATATATGTTTCTCCTGTACCATTTAGTTGTTATAGTTCATGTGTTTGGCCATATCATCAAGTTTACTGTTGTACATTCCTGTCTAAATTATTTTTGTAGGAAACATGTCATGTTTCCGTCTCAATTATATTTGTAGGAAACTATTCTATAGGTCAACTGTTCTCTGTTGTTTTTCTTTACAAGTTTTTCCACTATGCTCATTTAATTCATTCATGTTTCCTTTACAGTTGCAGTGGTTCATGTATTTAAAGCAAGTTCATGTACGATGTTTTACTAATAATTTAATTGATGTAAATCCATGAGTCTCTATTCGGTTTAGCATGGATTTTCTGCGGATTCAGTCTTCATCTTTGCTAGCTAGAATTTGTGTCAAGAAATCTGGTAGGTACCCAAGCTAAATTTTGTAATGTTGCACCAATAGCAATTGTAATTTCTTTCTCACCTTCCCTCTTTGCTAAGTCTTTATTTAACTATGGTTCTATATTAGTTTCTTAATCTGATACTTTTCTAAATAGATCATTTTAAGTTCTGCTAATTGCGAGTTGACATCAGAATTCCTTCCGAGTGTCATTCAGTATGCTTTCTTACTACATTACCTAATTCAATGACAAGAAGGCAAAAATAAAGCTGAAGCATCAGAATGTGTCTTCGATCAATATTTTAGTTAATAAACTATGAGGTGGAAAATGTTAGTTTGCTCTCTCCAAGAAACATAATATCTTAAACCATGTTCACACGCGCCATCTAAACCTATGTGATGCCTGTTGGTTTAGTTTTGATGAGGTATGTACAGAGAAAAGGCAACATAACGTTTTTCCCAAGAAAATAGTGAATTTAACCTGGGAAGGGTGTGAAAATTGAGCTGCAAGGAAAACTGTAGCATCTTTTCCCTTTTTCCTCTCCTGAAAATTTATATACAATGCGAAAGTTCATATTAGCATGTGGTATATGTCATGAAGGAAGCTACACTAAATTAGTCAAATGAAATCCAAAACTGTAGGTCGAACCTTCATCACCACATTCACGCCAAAATGAGCTCAAATGAACCGTGGACTATCAGTCAGTATAATATCCATAGTTATATCGTCAACCCTGTAACCATAATTATTATAACCTTTCCAAGATATGCACTATAACTTTATGAATGATAATTTAGCAACTGAAGAGGGGACAAGAAAAAAACCCTTTTTAGTATAGTTGGTTTGAAGCCAAATTCTAATCATACAACTAAAGCTGAAAAGATGAGACATAAGAAGACATTCCAGATTTTGTTGGTGTGCATTTTTTGGAAGTAAAAACTCGATTGCTTACATTCATAGCCATCATCTTATCCCAAACAGTCAACATAAGTACAAATTATGATGCAGTTAGAAGAAAACAATCATAAGTATATCCAAACCAGAAACACAATACAATATCTTTTAACAAAACTATATCAAGACTATGCCCAGTCTCACCTTCTGTAGCATTTTAATGTAGACTCTTATGGATGCACTCGGTGTGTACTACAGCCTAATCATCTTTGTCTAATTAAATCCTTTGGCACCTTCTTTCTTGCCTTCACTTGCCGCTGGCCACCAGGTTCATACTGGAAATATATGGAAAGAAAAAATAATCAGTAGTCAAGCCGAAATACACGCCAATCACCCAGATGGTAATTTTACAAGTGGAACATATGTACAATAATATTTCCTAGGTAACATAGAAAATGAAAGTATGTATTGAGTTTGGTAATGGCCTCTCCCTATTTTCTTGCAAGGGCGAATCGCGTCGGCCATGACTTCTAGACCGCCTCGAAGGCTCGACATAAAGGTCAACAAGTGCCACCGCCACTGCCGTGTTGTTTCTATTCTAACGCGATCTGCTTGAGGTGAGGTCGCCCCATTATTTACAATGTTGTTCTTGCTGCATATGTGCTGATAGTCTTCCTGCATTTTTTTGTTGGCTTGCAGACCAGGAGACAAGATTCTATTGGGTCCAGCTCCTAATGATTGATGATGTACAGTGTGTCTAATTCCTGTTCTTGGAGCCACTCACTCCTACTTTGTGATAGTCATGTAGTTTCTTATCTGTTGGCCTGAAAAGCGTACTAATTGTAATTATGTTGCTCTCAAGTTTGCTAATGTGTCGTTGTGTAGTTGCAAACGTCTTTCACTTGACTGGCTTAACCTCTTACTATTATATTGCATATTTTTAGATGATATTGATAGTCACTCGAGCATCGATTTTTCCTGTGTTCACTGCAAGTTCTTTTTTTAAACTTCATCTTCCTCTGTGCTAAATGTTCTTTCTTACTGAGCTATCAGTCCAATTGTAGGTTGCCTGTTGTGCCTAAGGTTGGATATATGGTGATATTGTAAAGCCGATTTGGGAAAGCAGGTGTACAGTGTGCATAAATTAAAAAAACAAATTATAGTCTGTGATGTGATCATTGCATTTTAATTTAGTATATGTGATCACCTCAAGTAGGGAAATACTGAATGCACCTCCTGGCAAGTGCACGCACCAGGGTGCCATTTTTTACTCGATCGATTTCAAAACAAGGCATGAGACTGCCATACTCTTTTATTGCATCGTGTAAAGATATGTGGTGTGAGTGGAAGGAGAATTGTATGGTCTGTCAGTATACTGGATCTAGCAAGCGATGAGATGATGGTAATGTAGGTGGCTGATATTAGTAAAGTTGAAGTTGATTACCCCAACTCCATGTCCTTATTGTGGGCATGGTTGTTCAGTAGTGAGGGCTTGGGGCAGCTCTCTTCCACCATGTATGCTGAATGCATTCCATCTGAAAATAAATTGAGTGTGTGCTTAGAGCAGGTAAGAAAATGGTGGATGTCTGGCTGCTTACTGTATTGCTGGATTGGCACACTTCCTTGAGCTCTATGCGGTGGGTGCACCGATCCACTATCTTCGTGTCAAAGTTGGTAATTGAAGCAGTAAGTTAAACTTAAAAGGGAAGCATCAGTCCACAACAATCTGCCATTCTCCTCCATAGTGCAAGGCGCCCTCCACAACAAATGAAATACGGAAAGCAGCATCTCTACAAAAACCAGAGCGCAATACAATGACATTGTTGCTGGAGAAACACCATACTGAACCCAGGCCAAGGCAGCAAACAACAAATCCAATACCAGAGGAAATAATACAAACCAGATCGCACACAGGGCAGAGCAGCAGATCGAGCAGACAGGAGGACAAGAAGGATGACCAGAACAGCAGTGGCGCGGGTCGCATGGACGACGAAGCAACGACCCAAGCAGCGGCCGCGGGAAGCAGCACCGACAGCCGGAACATCAAGACGGCAGGATCCTACAACCACAGCAAGGAGCCGAGGCATACACAGCACCGCCCAAATCGCCAATCTCCTCTGTCTGCACTGAGTGGCTGACCCGGTAAGAGGACACGCGCACAGCCAAACTCACACACAACAGACACGCGTGGCTTGTACCAGCGGGAGGCTGCCATTGCTCTCTGTGAATGTTGTGGCCCACAACACGTCTACCCATCCACCCGTGAACGTTGTGGCCCACCAGGAAAACACATGTATGAGCACTCCGAGGTCTCGGCCATCTATTGCCAAGGAGTTTTTCTGTTTTCCTTTTTCTAGGGTCTATATTCTCAGGAAGGTTTTATTCAAAGAAACAAATGTGACAGCGGTCAAAATCTTACCTCTCAATTATTTTTTCAAAAATGATCCAGATATATTATCAATATTCACGGAAAATACAAAGCATATCAAACATAATAAAAAAATTACATTGAGATTTCAAGACCACCGCATACACTATGTTGCTGATGTGCCGCTGTCATCGCTCTCCTACTGGAGCCGATTTGACTTGGCCGATAATAGCCGGGAAGTTTCGTGCGCGTGTTCCTAAGGACCAGTGCCGCAGTTACCTGACACCTAATCTCGCTGCATGACGAGAAACTTCAACCTCACCGCCCTAGGAGACGACAGGAATTTACAATTGAGCTTCGTCGGCTATGTCCAAACGGATGAACTCGAGCAGGATCGGAGCTTGAAAGACAATTTCGAAGAAGTAGAGCCACCATCCGCCCGAACGCTAGACTTGCAAGGACTAAAACACCATGACCTAAACTACTAACCGGATGAGAGGCAGCGGGATTCACATCCCTAGACCGCCGGAGCGGTAGAAAGAGGAAACGTGAATCCACGGGCTCGCCAGTGAAGTTTTGAAGGGGGAGTTTGCCCTATCCGCCAAGAGTTTGCTCTCCCCAAACAGCAAGTGACACAAGAAAAGCACATGTGGAAGCGCTCCCAGCCATCCATTCCCAGGGTTCCTTTTTTGAGGGTATATATTCTCAGGGAGTTTTTATTCACACAAACAAGTGTAATGTCACAGAAACAAGTGTGATGACCCGGTCAAAATCCTACCCCTCAATTGAACGAGGGAGCTCCTACCCTAGGGAGCTTAGTGATTTACAAAGATAATGATAATGATAAATATATTCATATATTCTTTTTTTGCGTGAGAAACTTGCAATCTATTCATCTTCAATTATGAGTACAAAGAACACCATTGGCGAGCTGTATCATGGACATATGTAGTGGTTGCTTTCCATTACTAACGAGAGGACCATGTAGATGTAGATGTATTTTTGTGTGCTCGCCAATTAGCACTGGTAGAGTAGACACTAAACATCCTGTAGGGAAAGTAATTACTAGATAATTAGAGGAACAACTCCGGATGTAGATAAGAAAGTCATTGCATTGTGTTTCTCCGTAACCTATTTTCTACGGCCCGTCTGGTACCTATGAGGTTCTATCTCTCAACATTCTTACCTTTGGTTATCACCTTTAACATCCAGCTTTCCCATTTTTGTAGTTAGGTTGCATTCGTTGAGTAAATAGTATTATGTGCGGCATAAATGTTATGGTTTTGTGTGATGTAACCTAATTCATTGTGTGATGTAAGCTAATTTCACTTACCATCTCCGCCTGGATCATTGTGGAAGGAGAAAGGAAAGCAAAAGGAAATAAGCTCACCTGTTCTTGTCATGGTCAGAGGACTACAAGCTGCAGTCCGCCGAGTTCTCATTTCTAATTTAGCTGATGGTCACCAGAAACGAGGGGGAGGCGCTTGGGTTGAGAAAGACGACATCAGGGGGGCGCTCAGATTGAGAAGGGCAGTGTCGAGCTGCCATCGTAGCCGTCGTTGTACTTTCTGTTTTCTGGGTTTGGGATGCTGATTGCGTGATCTGGAATGGGCGCGACTTCAAATTTGGGGCTTGTGGCGCGATCTGCGAGTAGTGGTTTGATAGTTTGGCCTATAATTGCGCAATTTTGATGCCTCCTTTTCTTAAATTAGCACATAATAGCAGGAACGAGTTGAAGTAGATATGGAGAATTAATTACATGAAGTAGTAAGGACTGGGATCTTCATAAATGTGCGTCGAGTTTTGACCCGTGATGCTTATTTCTGCCAGTTGGGGCCATTATAGATTAATTTTTCCCAGTGCGATGATGATTGTCCACACATTTTATTCGACAATAGAATGCAGAATTATTTCTTAAAAAAGGAAATACATGCCCAGTCAAGGTGCTCTGATGATATTAGTGAAAGCATGATCTTAGTCAAGGTGCTTTTGTATTTTTCCTGATAGTGTTCACTTGAATTGCAGGATATGCTTTGCAGCTTATTCATTATGATGGGGTATGTTGTTGTGCCATCGTAGTCCTACTTCTCGCTAGAGTCTTCCTCCTTTGGCGATGTCTTCCTCCTCTGGTGATGCCTCTCTCGACCCCGCAGGTTCGTCGCTTTACATTCGTAATTAAGTATGTACCTAAGAGAAGCTAGATCAGTGTTGTTAATATCTATAACCTAATTTAATTGTGGTTTTATACTGTTGTCATAACTAAGGATTGATGGATATAATAAAATATGTGACCCTAGGTCCTTTATCATCCACAAATAATCAGTTTGACTGCACATCCAACAACTGATGGTTGGGATGGTGCTGCTACTAGGTAGGTAACAACTTTTGCACTGTCTCTTCATCTCTCAACTTCCTTGCCTCTCCACCCCTGCTTAGCCTCGCAGTTGTGCATAAAAAAATCAGACAGGAAGCCATGTATTGAAAGAGTGTGTATAAAAAAATCAGACAGTTGAGAGATGAAGAGACAGTGCAAAAGTTGTTATGCACAACAAGCCAAGTGTTGTGTCATATGCAAAAGTTGTTATGAAGAGACAATGCAAAAATTGCCTCTCCACCCCTGCTTAGCCTCCACATACTGAACCATTTGTAGTGCAGTCACTTGATTCTGTTCTTTAAGTTGGAGCTTATGAATTCTGTTCATATGAACTTCGCCCTATAATAAGGCCTTTAGCTAATGCGAGGCCATTTAAACTTGCCTATTGTCCACTAGGTGTATTTGCTTGATCAATTGACTATTGTATTTGCTAAAAACAGGTGTGATTGTTTCTGTCGCAATTTACATTTAAAATCAGTTACTTTCTTGTACCTATCATTGATCGAGTAAAATCTGGAAAACCTAGGTTTTCCTTTTTCTATTGCCAGTGTTATATACTTATTCGGTGCCTACTGTCCTCTATACATGTTGATCCACTGTTTACATAACCTGATATTTACATTTAAAGAAAAGAATGGTTGTACCTTATATTTAAAAAAAATGATTGTACCCTATATTTGCTTCCCATAACCTGATCTCATAAACACTACAACATCAAGGTGAGAAAATGAATACATGTTGATCCCCTGTTTTCATAACCTGATATTTACATTTAAAGAAACGAGTGATTGTACCTTATGTTTAAAGAAAAGAATTATTGTACCTTATATTTGCTTCAATAACCTGATCTCATAAATGTTGTAACATCAAGAACGAGAAACTGAAATTTGTTTTCTACTAACAATGTGCATACTTACCCACACATGTTAATCCCCTGTTTTCTTGGTGCCTGACAAATAGTAAAACATGTATACTCTACAGTTTAGTCAAGCTCAAGCCCTGCTATTCTCAAAGAAATAGCTAAGCCAACACATACCATTCAGTTACCATGAACATTGTGTATCTCACTCGAATTTGCTACAGACACATATACAATCATAAACTTCACTAACTCATTGTATCTTCTTCACTGTCATCAGTTAGCCGCAATGGAAAAAGTCAGGATCCCAACAAAGGACCTTCTGGAAGCTATGATGCAACAACTTGGCCTTCCAAATGCAGTGTACTCAACATTGGAATGCCCAATAAGGTACTAAGGTGTTATGTAACTATCTGAACTCTTCTGCAGGCGTTGCTTCTCTGTTGTTTTTCTTTAGATCTGAACCATACCCAATCATAGATAAGATATGTTGGAGATTGTCTTGATGATACAACTTTACAATCATAGGACATTCTACAGGAAATAAATAAGTATTATTGGGGAGGACGATGGTATGGAACGTATTTGTGCTTTGGGCAATGACAGTCCACCAAACAAACCCACCATTAAGTGCTGCTTAGATGATAAAGTCATCTTCAATGTACACTCTTTCAATACATGGCTTGCTCTCGGCCTTTGCACCATCCATCTATGCTAATATAGCCTGTCTTTTAAAGCCAATGTATGCTATTACCAAGTGATCTGATTATTTCTTTTAAGCATCAATCTTTCATGTAATGGAATATAAGTATCTTTAAGTTGATTTTAAATCAATCTCATACACATGCTTTGAATGCTTGGCTCGCTCTCGCTTTTTACGTCATGGTCAAACGTGCAGCGATGACTCTGTCTAATGTTTATCACTTCAATATGTGCCGGAATAATATTAATGTATACTCTTTCAATACATGACTTGCTCTCGGCCTTTGCGTCATTGACGCAACTGGTCATCTAGTGCTTTCAATTTCTGCACGGGAAAGGAGGAAAACCCGCTCGCTCTCCCCGTTCTTGGAAGTTGGAGTCCAACCCTGCAACGCGCTCTCTCTTTCTCTCTCACGGCCTCACCCCCGCGAGCCGCCTTCTCCTCTCCTCGCCACGCCTAGCTCATCCTTTTCCTCTCGTCGCCACTAAGCCACACGTTCGGCGGCGCTCGACGCAGCCGCATTCGTGGAGAAGATGGGCAAGCGGAGGGTCGAGAGGTCTCTTTCCATGGAGAAGACGGCGGACGCCGGCGCCGTCGCTAAGCGGACGCGCTCCGGTTCCCACGCGCTCGCGCCGCCGCCCTCTCGGTCTCCGGCCGCCGTTCAGCCACCCACAGCGAGCGGCGATGGCAGGTCGCTGGCAGACGTCTCCGCCGTCGAGCCTGCCGGGAGGCGAACACGGTCCAAATCCAACCCGCGCCTACCTCCTCCACCGATGGCGCAGACGTCGCAGAAGAAGGTTTCCTGGGCGGTAATCTCTATCCAACTTGTTTCACGCAAATAAATAAATAAATCTCTATCCAACTTGTTATGCCTTTAGGGCCCCTTTGGCTTACAATACAGAGGAATGGTACTCTGTCAAGTTGGATGTTTGGTTCACACGCATTGGAAAAGCACTTGAATCTAAATAAACTTGCTCAAATTAAAGTCAAACCACATGAACTTTATAGTTTGAGTGTTATTATACCACTATAAAATTCTTACTTTTCTTAGTCTCGTTTTTAGTGCATAGGAATTTGAAGAAGAGATCCAGGTAGATGTTATTATTCCACCGATTTTCCTTTGAAACTGGGTTCAAGGGAAAATTGCCTCCATTTTTCCTTCGCCCAATTCCCTTGAACCAAATGCATGATTTTTTTTGTAACGAACTAGCAGGAGCCCTGCTTTGCATTAAGAAGAGAGAGTACAATGTCCGTTACAGCAAGAAAAGAATAGCTAAGAAGTAAGAACAGCTGTTGGACCTCGCAACACTGATATGTAAATGGTTACAACACTATATCCTAGTGGCCCCTTGGAACAAACCAATATCAGCTTTGGCCTTGTTTGCCACCCTGCTAGCCGTGGCGCTCTAGTTCTCAAAAGTTCTGGCGTTTCTTTCCTTCCATATGTGCCATGCTATGTACATTGCTGTAGTCACCCGTGTCCTGCCAGCTTGGTTCGATGCTCTTCCTTTTAATCGATTCCACCACCTGTTGATTGATGTTGCAGAATGCGCAATTCTCACCATCGGTGCATGTGTATCAGCATTCAGCAAAGCATTGCTAGACATCTTTTGCAAAAGGGCAGCGGAGGGTGATGTGGGCTGTTGTCTCAAGGGTCTGATACCATTGCGTGCGATTTTCAGCATGGGGCCAGCCCAGTAATGCTACACTCACGGATCAATTTTACGGATCCTACGGATTACTTCTAGGTGGCATCTTCTAGTTGGAGATTAAGGGGGAGGCGGGGCCTACCCCCCCCCCCCCGCCGAAATCAGGGGGGGGGGGGGGGGGGGGAGATAGAGAAATTTAACGTTAAGGGGTCCGTAATCAGCCCGTACTCATCCGTCTGTTTAGCATTTTCAGGGCCAGCCCTTGCATCTTAGTCTGTCCGACATCCAATTGCAATTCTGCAGGAGCAGCCACATATAGAATTTCACCTTTGGCTCAGCCTTTGCTTGCCAAATTTGATCAAATCTCAGTTGTGGAATCCGGGTGAGAACCTGAAAATGTTAAGCTGAAGTGTTCGAGTAAGATCCATCACTTGTTAAGTTCCATCTGATGCAGTCGCTTTCTGTCATAAGCTGAACATTTTGAATAAGTTCCCAGAGGTGTATGGACTTCCTCACGATTTTCAGCTCGGTGATAACTGCCTGGCCTTGTGATAACTGCCTGGCCATGGCGGTTATCACCGAGTTGACGAGCAGCAGCCTGCCTGGCCTTGTGATCATCTTCCCTTTCCAAGCCTTCAACCCTGCGGACACTTTGTCAATCAGAGGTACTTATCCTATGAATCAAACGAGCCCTTACTTATTGATTTCTCAAGCTCTTTCTTATACTCCTAAACGGTCATATACAATCTTCGACACTTATATTTGTTTAACTATAGCCAAAACTGCCATGCGTTGAGCACTCGTGTAACCATATATGACATTATCTCTTCACATGTAAATATACAAGCAAGTTTCATATTCACTCTAAAGAAAGTGTTCTCAATTTGGACTTTCAGATTCCAGTAGATGAAACAGCCAAAGAAGAACTTAAGCAAAGAGAAGTTCCGAACGCGAAGATGAGGACGAGGACACAGCCATCCAGGAGAGGAAAAGGAGCCGCAGGTCTTATTACCTCTAACTAGTATTGTATTATGCTTTCAGTTACTACCGAATTGAATCACAGTTCAAATAGAAAAAAATCAAAAACAATTAAATCAAAGAGAGCTGAATCACACTTCATGTAGTTCTTTAACAGAACCAGATGAATAAGCTGCCATTTTCTTTTGGAGGAATCTGAAATCTGCTCGCTGTTTGTTACTGACCAATGTATATACATATACTGCCAAAAAAGGTATAAATTAGTTTCATCTGATTTGAACTAGGGTGTGACCTGCATTTGTGTGGATAAATTTTAGTGAATATGTATCGCTCCTAATTTTAGTGAATCTCAAGTACACCACTTGGACCAACGTTTCTTATGTGTAGTGTAATATTATCGAAAATAGTACTATGAAAACAAACCATTAACGGAATGTTCTTTGATGTAACCAAGCTAAAGCTTTAACACATTGATTGTCGTTGTTAGAGATGTTAACAGTATGCATGATGGTCTATAGGTAATTAGAAACCAAAGGAGTAACATGTTGAGACGACGCGTTAAAAAAATCCTTTTACAGAATTTAAAGAATTAAAATCTAAACAAGATTAAATCACATATATAAACTTTGTGCTCTCTTCGTTCACCTTCACAACATTTGCTGCATCGCAATTACTTTGAGTTGTTAGTGTAGTGTCTTGCATTTACACCCATCCTATCCCATTCACCCTCAAATTTTTAAAGGCTCTCTTCTACATTGCTCTCATCATAGCTTGTCTTTTCCGATTATGCATATAGTTTTCATCTAGTAATATAGTACAACTAACACGACTTATCACATACTACCTCCGTTTGGGTTTATTAGTCCCCTTCGTATTTTGTGTCAAATTTTGGCCGTAGATTTGACCAACAAGATATAAGTTGTATGTCACAAAACTTATATTGTTGGATTCATATTTGTAAGAGGTTTTCAATGATACTATTTCTGTGGTATATAACTTAGTTTTTGATAGTTAAATCAAAGGTCAAAGTTTGACTTAAAATACGAGGGGGACTAATAAACCAGGATGGAGGTAGTATTTGATATGATGTCTTACTTTGAATATTTACTCTTACATGATGTGACCATTATTTGGAACTAATAACGTTTGGCATGATGGCTTTCAGTAGAAAAATATTTATGGTTGTTGCTGCAATGTATTGTTTGTTGCTTCCTTCATGTACAATACACTCACTCACCCACACATCATAGTGGAATCAATCTTTCCTTTTTCTCAATTTAACACCTTTTCAATTATTTTTCATTTCAATCTATTTCAGATATTTCTGAATATAAGAAATACAATTTCCTTAATGAAATGGTTGGACGTCAAAAAAAGAAAACTGTCGAAACTCTACTCTCTTCCACAATACCATCTAGCTCAATCTTGTCTGACACATATGGTACACCTTCTCTATGTTCTGTTGATGAAAACAACCAATGAATGCCGATAAATATGCCGGATGTTACATTGACATGGTTTATCCATCGTTATATACTGCAGGTTATCAAAAATACATAAAATTCCTAATTTTACTTGAAATTTGATCTGCATTCCAGCTCTGCTTCAGTTAAAAAGTTGCTTAAATATTCTTATGTCTTAAATTAGCAGTGTGTATCATATTTGTTATTCTATTAAATTAATCTAGTTAGGGCCATGGACATAAACCATGTACATCTTCCTCCCCCACTAAAACTAATATATAAATGTAAAAAATCATTGGGTCTTATCCACCTTAGATTGTTTCTAATGACTTGCATTTATCCGTGAAATTCAAGCCTTAAAAAGTAGGCCAATTTTTTATCCTTCGAAAGTCCGCCAACTTAGATGCCCATTTTTCTGTCAACTTTAGCTACTTTTAAAATTACTTGGTATAAATAAATTTCATGACTTTTCTTACATATGTGGAGTCCTCAAGTAAAGTTTCTTTGCAGGCGAGGCAAGCAATGCTTCGGTGATCCCTCCTGGAAATTTTGATCGAGAAAGTCAACCTTGCATGCAACCTACACATTCCGAGGTACTTTTGTTTCATAAACATTCTTCTGTGCAAGCTTCTAGGCTGAAATTTTCGTCGTTGGTAATATCTTACATATCCGTTAAAAAAGTAGTAATGTCTTACATATTGCTTGCTGCACCTCTCTCCTAGTAGTAAACACCAACTAATTTTTGCGTTGCTGAGTTTTGTGTCTTCAGCAACAGCCAGTTGGTACAATGGGTCAGCGGTACCCGAACAAAGGTGAGGTGCAAAAGCAAGTTCAAAGGAGAAGCAAGAGGCAAGAACCGAGTGGAAGGGAAAACCTGAGCAGAGGTATTTTTTCTTCCGCACGTTGCGGCATGCACATCTTACGAAGAATGCTGAATTAACTGATGATCTTCTCTATTTTCATGCATGCACTTTTGTTAGCACTCGTTCCTGCACCAGTGAGAAAAAGCACGAGAAGAAAGTCAAGGCCTTTGCAGGGGTGGCTTGGTGAAAGGTTTCTGTATAGCAGTAAGTATGGCGGATTTGTTGTTTGTTCTCTTGCAGTGTCACTTTTATGTAGGATGCTGATAGAAATTTGTGCTCTGAAATGAGGTCTAATTGGCTAATAATGGTATTATTGACTCTGTCCCTGCTCTTAGAGTACAAAAAAGGCAATTCAGGCTTGTTTGGTTCGTAAGGAAAGTGGAGGAAGCACATAAGAATAGGAAAATTTTCCTTTAGCAGCATTATTCATTTATTTGGTTCAAACGAATAGAGCAAAGGAAAACTGAAGGATTTTTTTTCTCTGATTTCACTTCCAAAAGGAAAAACACAGGACTTTTACATTCGGCTTGGCCCTCATTTTAGAATTCCTACACACAAAGAGGCATCCTAACTATACTTTCTTTTCATGTAACTTGTGCAGATAGGCTACCCGGCGCAATAGGCATTAAATCATATTCTCGCGGTGAAGATGGCAAGGTTGCACTGAGAGTGGAATCCTTCCTGCCCAAAAAATATTCAGATCTTGTAGCGCAAGTCGGGATGTACTGAGGTTCTTGGATATGTTTCGGTCATGACGCTTATATCTATCCTTTTGTGGCATTTGCGAGCTTTATCTTAGCCACGCAACAACTTTTGAGATTGATGTTGCCATCTATATTTGAACTTGTATCCTGTATTTTCACAACTTATCAGGCACGGTTGTGCATGTGGGATGAGGCAGATATCTCTCTCCATTGATTGTTTCAACCTAGCCTTTGAGCTTTGAAATTTTAAGTCCTTGCATGCCAGTCACAATATAACATCTTGGAACGTTCAGGTGCATGTGAGTTCGGGATCGAAAAAAAAAGTCATGTCGTCAACAAGGGCCAAGGTTCAGGCCTTGCCTACAAAAGAAGGCCCGTTTACTTCTGGTGGCATCTTTTCAGAAGGAAGAATTTTCTATCTCCCACCTCACTATAGCAACCAACAAAACAGTTTTCTTGAAAAGGAACCAACAAAACAAAACCATATACATACAAGAAAGTTCAGAGATAGCACTGGGTGATTGGAGCTCCTGCTATGTACGTTGTTGTCGATTGCCAACCACGCATCTAGGAACTGAAACAGAGTAAGTTGGACCAAAAACACACTTTTAGGGAATTTTAGCACATAACACAGACTCCAGGACTAATAAATGAAAACCCCAGCAACTAGTAGTTTAACAAGAAATCTGACAAGTGGGGTCACCTCTCATTAACTAGAAGGCCAACGCTAGGCGCCGGTCGACCAGCCCAGTTTCTGCCGGTCGACGCACATGCGTTGGATTAAAATTTCCTACGCCGTCTGATGCAACCTGTAACCTCACCTTAATGTAGCAAGAGGTTTCTGGTGAATCCATGCGTCTAGCCAGAAATAAGTGTTTGTGCCAGAGTGGGTTAGAACAAAGGAGATGGCATGGAGCGCTGGAAGTTGCTGGTTTATAGTGCGGCCGATGAAGGAGTGGCTGTTTTGTGGGGCGATAAGAGCATTGGGGTGTTGCAAGGCAATCCAGTCTAGCCAAGGTGTTTTATCCGGGAGTAGAGCTTTTATCGTGAATTTCATTAGCAAACAGTTGTTCGGCTTATGCAAGTTTTTTAGGCCTAGATCACCACAGTTTTTTGGTTTGCACGCATTTTTCCAGGCAACTAAGCATTGAGCACCGGTACACGTTTCCTCTGTGGCCCAGAAGAAGGCACGCCTAATCGAGTCTAGGGTTTTTAGAATGCTTTTGGGAATGAGGAAAACAGACATAAAATAAACCAGTATGGAGTCTAGGACTGCAGAGAGTAGGATGAGCCTATCTCCTTTGGAGAGGATTTTTGCACGCCAGCCCGTGAAGAATTTTCGACATCGCTCGATGACAGGTAGGAAGGCGTTTGAGGGTAGTTGTGTGGGTGCTAGGGGAAGGCGTAGGTAGATCTGAGGGAAGGTTGATGTTGGGCATTGCATGGTGGAGGCAATGGAGTCTGCCAAGAGAGGGGGGCGTGCATGAGCACGAACGTTGTTTTATTGAAATTGATAGTGAGGCCAGTGGCCAAAGCGAAGTTATGTAGGATGTTTTTTAGTTGTTGGGCGCCCTCATTGGATGCTTTGGCGATGATTACTGTGTCATCGGCATATTGTAGGATAGTTGGCGGAAGATGTGGGAATAGGGGGTGGCTGAGGCGTGAAAGGTTGCAGTCCTGCTGGATCATTTGCAACGATGATGAAGAGGTAAGGTGAAATGGGGTCTCCCTGCCTAAGGTCGTTCTTACAATTAATCCAATTCCCTGGTATCCCGTTGAGCATAACTGCGGTTTTCCCGGTGGAGAGGAGGTCGTGAATCCAAGCTGTGAATTTTAACGGGAAGCCACGGCAACGTAGGACGGATAAAAGGGAGTCCCAAGAGAGCGAGTCGAGGGCTTTGCTAAAGTCTAATTTAATTACCATTGCAGGGGGGCTTTCTGGTGTGGCCGACGAGGTCGGCAGTGTAGACGAAGTTTTCGGCGATGCAACGGCCTGAAATGAACCCAGTTTGGTTGGGTGAACCAGTAGCAGGATCAAGGGTTTTAATCTGTTTGTGAGAACCTTTGCGACTGGTTGTTGTGCGTGTGTTGCTTGCTGCAGAGATGGTGGTGGTGGTGGTGCGGCCGCTTGGGGGCCGCTTGGGGTCGATGGTGGCTGGTTGGTGGTGTTCTTTGGTGTTCGGCGGCGGTACTTTGGCTATCTGGTGGTGTGTTTGTGCGGCAGACTAGGGTCGGCGGTGGTGTGTGATATGGTGGTGGACTGCTGGTGGCGCAGCCGGCTTGCGCTGGTGTGTACGGTGAAGCGATCCGGGTGTAGACTCGGCTCCTTGATGCCCTTCGGCTTCGCCGGCGGTGCCGCTGTTGTGTTGTAGCCTCGTCCGCCTGTGACTCTTCGTTCAGGTGTGGACTCGGTCGCTCATTGCCCTTCGGCTGCACCAATAGCCTTGACGCACCATGGATGATCTCGGTTGATTGGAGCTCTTCGTCTACGGTGGTGGTGTTCTCGTGCAGCTCAGGTTGGTAATGGTTGCTCAAGAACCTCTCATGATTGCCATTGTGTTGCGGCGAGCTTCGTGCTCTTGGTGTTGTCTCGGCTCATCTTTGCTCAAGGTTGGCGCAAGATGCCTTTCAAAGTTGCTAATCGTTCCGTTTTTCTGTGGCGGAGCCCCAGTCAAGGTTTGTGTCTGGGATGACACTTGTTGATTGTGGATGCTCCTGAGTTGTGCCATGGGGGTTGGTATGCTCACCGATGCGTTCGGCTGTTTGTAAAGTCCTGGTATTGTGATCTCCCGACGACACCCCACATCTACTTGCGTCTCTCGTGGTGATGGTCTTATGCCTATTAGCTTGGACGTGCCTTGTACGGTTTTTGGCCCGGTTTTCCTTATAAACGGGTCGATTTGTTCAGGTTTTCGATCCGGTTTTCCTTATAAACTAGGCCACTCCTCTGGCATTTTGGCCATTTTGAGTAATATATTCAGGTGAAGGAACTCCTCCCCCGGTGATTCTCATAAAAAAGTCAACACGAGGAGGAGGATCGAACATTGGGGAAGTTGTGTCCGCGCATGCCGGACTCCGCGCTCGCCGGCCGCCTGCGCTCGTCCTCGGCTTCCAGGGCCGCTCTTGTCGGCCACCCGCGCCCCGCGCTCAACGGGCTCTCGTGATGCCGTGCTCGCCGGCGGCCGCTCGTGCTTGCTGGTCGGCCAACGATAAGGGTTGTAGCTTCTCGCCGTTCGGTTGTAGCTTCTTCGCCGACTTGTCGCAGCACCACTGTGTATCATCTGCTTCTCACCGGCATCACCTCTGGCACCATCTTTAGCTCACCGTGCCGGTTGAAGCTTTCTCAGACGCCGGTTGCAGCTTCGCCATAGCAGGTTGCAGCTTTCTTGTGTTGTTCGTAGCTTATGTCGCCTCCGGTTGAAGCCTTTTTTGTCACCGTTTGAAGCTTTTTTCCATCAACGGTTGTAGCTTTCTCAAACACCGGTTGCAGCTTCTGTAGTGCCGGTCCCAGCTTTCGTCTTCCCTCCGGTTGAAGCTTTTTTTCTCGCCGGTTGTAGCTTTCTCAGGTGCCGGTTGCAGCAACCTCGACTGCCCATCGTACCGACAACACCTCATTACAACATCGACGGTTGCCGGTTGCAACACCTGTGGTCGTCATCTCCAGCTCCGGCTAATGCTGGTTGTAGCACAGTCTTCGGGTGCACCATTGTAGCATCCCGAGGGAACACCATCGCGCCTCGCATGGCCGTGGCCCAATCCAGTGCCTCTCCTAGCAGCATGCTCGTCGTGCGCGTCCCGGGGGTGACCAGGACGAACTCACGGCGTCTCTGGGGGAGTTCGTGCGTGCCGCCGTGGCTGAAGTGGGAAGGAAAGACGGGGAGGCGGCTCGCTGGCCATGACAGGGAAGAGGGTGGAGAAAGAGCATCCATGGAGAAGACGAGGAAGAGAACGCATTGGGCACGATGAACCACAGTGAGGGAGAGAACGAATGGAGAAGACGATGTGGAGAAGAGGATAAGGTTTGAGGGCTGCAGCGGTTGGTGGGCCAGAAAAAGCACGTATGCAGATGGTGTGTGTAGGCGTGGGATCTAATCACGATCAGATGGTTGGCGTGAGACCGGCGCAACGTTTCGGCCGGCGTCCCGGCTGGAAACGTTTTCCTAACTAGAATGATGGTTCGAGTTGAGCCGGCTAGATGAGCTGGCCATGTCTCCAAATTGATGAAATATATAATATTATTTGGCCATATATGTGGAGTTTTTGAACTAGCCGGAAAATTTCAAAAACTTCTTATAAATCAAATTAACTGTTCTGGCCTAGGCACAATAGATTGGTTCTGCTCTGCGTGCGTACACTATAATGTACATGCGTCTGCTATAGGGAGCTGGAGCTTTTATTTCATGTCACACAATATATTATTTTAAACTTAAATTATTGAAATGCCCACTCACGAAGAAAATACCATATTAAAATTTGCCAATTGTTAGGGTAATTCACATTTTAGTAATATCATAGTTTTCTAATAACCAAACGAAGAAAAATGATCAGCCGCCTGAAATTCTAATGTTTGTGCTAGTGTCACCTTAAAGAATAAATAAAAAATAAAGAAGAACAAAAAAAAAGTTTTCCAAGAAAGAATGAATTAGTGGCTTTGGTATTACTCTTTAAGAAACAAGGAAATTAAAAAATTAAAACTACTACTGACAAAATTTCCACAAAGTTTAAACATGACTGGTAATATTTTATAATATATGCAATAATAAGCATAAACTAGTGGAATTTCGCCAATTTTTTTTCCTAAGAAGTACTAAATTAGTGGAATTGGAATTAACCTTTCTTCTAAAGAAATAAAAAATAAAATAAAAAATGACAAAAAATTGCACATAATTTACAAATAAATTGCGCTTTTCATAGAAGCAAGAATAAACATATAATAGTGGAATTTCAGAAAAATGGAATTTCCAATGAAGGAATAAATTGTGGCATTTGTATTACCCTTAAAATAAAGAATGAAAAAGACAAATAAAACTAAAATAAAATAATGAAGTTTTCAAAGGAAGAATGACTTAGTGGCATTGGTATTAACCTTTAAGAAGAAATATGATAATTATTTTTTTAATAAAAAGACAAATTTTCATACAATTTAAAAACCAATTACACTTTTTATAATATGCAAGAAAAATCATATAATAGTGGAATCTTAGAAAAAATGAAGTCGCCTTAGAAGATGTGAATTTGGTGGCATTGGAATTACCCTTAAATCATAAATAAAATGAAGCAATAATAATCATGGAGTTTCTAAGGAAGAATGAATTAGCGACAATGGTATTTTCCTTCAAGAAGAAAAGAATAAAAATAACGACCAGTAACAAACTTTGCACACAATTTACACAGGAATTACTTTTTTATAATATGCAAGCATAACATAGTGGAATTTCGAAATAATGAAGTTTCCTAAGAAGAAAATAATTTAATGGCATTGGTATTACCCTTAAAGAAGAAAGAAAATGAAACAAAAACAAAAGAAAAAACAAAATAGTGATGTTTTCTAAGAAAGAATGAAGTTTGTGGCATTGGAATTACCCTTTCAGAAGAAATAAATAAAAACAAACAATGATAATATTTCCACACAATTTACACAGACATTACGCTTTTTCATATGCAAGTATAAGCATATAATAGTCGGATTTAAAAGAAATAATGTTTCCTAACAAGAAATGAATTTATTGGCATTGGTATTATCAATAAAGAAGAAAGAAAATGAAACAAACTAAAGCACAAATAAAAAAGAAGTTTTCTAATAAGGATGAATTAGTGTCATATATGCAAGAATGAGCATATAATGGTGTAATTTTAGAAGAAAAAATGTTTCTTAAGAAGGAATGTTTTTTTAGTGGAAGGAAGTAATGATTTACTGACATTGGTATCAACCTTAAAGAAGATAGAAAATGAAAACTAAAACATAATAACAAATTAACAATAATGAAGTTTTTTATTTTAAGAAAATGGGAAATAAAAAACCGAAAAAAAATTTGGACACATCTTTGCACTTATCTACTATGTAAGAAATAAACATATAATGGTGCAGCTTCCACACTCTAATATAATTTATATGCATTTTATATTGTATTTATGTGTATACATTTTGCACTCATCCAACATCTAAAAAAATACCCATAAAAACATACTAAGAAAAAGAAATAGAAAAGAAAAAAGGCATAAAATCACTAGAAAAAAAAGGAAGCATCAACGGCCCATAAAACATGAAATGGGCTTCCACCCAGTAAGGAATCGACTAACCCAAAATAATGGTCAGTCAAATTTTGGCCCAAAACATGATAGCAAACACAACAGTAAAAAAAATAAAGCACGGATCTTCAAGAAGAAATTAATGGCTTAAAATTGACTGACCCAAATTCGTTTTTCAGGCGACTTATGTGTAACAAGTCTAGTAAATCAACTTGTCATGCATAGCCAATGGTAGGTGAGCCCCCTCATTTAGATTTCTTGTCGGACATCTTTTTTTTAAATGGAAGATTACCCCGGCCTCTGCATCTGGGCGATGCATGCAACCATTTATTTTATTAATTATTCACAAAGACATTATAAATTAGTACATCAGGTAGTCTGAAGCCGCCATCCTAGCAACAACTGTCACTACTCCTATCCACCTGATGAAGGGGTGCCGATAGTCCGAGGCTAACACCAAACAGACATCGCACAAATGCCTAACATCTAAAGCCAGAGGCCCCAACCAAGCCACATACTGGGTTTGGGGCATAAGCTGGTCCGACGCACTCTCTGTGTCGTCGCCGCCATCTTCAGAGCAGAAAGTAATGCACCGACTTTGCCAGGCCTCTCTTGATGGGAAACGTAGCATGCAATTTCAAGAAAATTTCCTACGCTCACGCAAGATCTACGTAGGAGATGCATAGCAACGAGAGGGGGAGAGTGTGTCCACATACCCTCGTAGGCCAAAAGCGGAAGCGTTAGCTTAACGCGGTTGATGTAGTCAAACGTCTTCTCGATCCAACCGATCAAGCACCGAACGTACGGCACCTCCGATTTCTGCACACGTTCAGCTCGATGATGTCCCTCGAACTCTTGATCGAGCAAAGTGTCGAGGGAGAGTTCCGTCAGCGCGACGGCGTGGTGACGGTGATTGTGAAGTTATCCGCGCAGGGCTTCGCCTAAGCACTACGTGAATATGACCGGAGGTGTAAATTGTGGAGGGGGCGCCGCACACGGCTTGGAACAATTGATATGTGTTCTAGGCGCCCCCCCTCCCCACGTATATAAAGGAGGGAGGAGGAGGAGGCCGGCCCTAGGCGCGCCCCAAGTAGGAGGAGTCCTACTTGGGCTCCTCGTAGGATTCGCCCCCCCTTCCTTTTACCGGAGGGGGAAAGGGGGAAGGAGAGAGAGAAGGAGAAGGAAAAGGGGGGGGGGGCGCCGCCCCCTCCCCTTGTTCAATTCGGACTCCTCCCTTGTGGGGGGCGCGCCACCTCTTGTGGGCTGGCTTGCCTCCCTCCTATGGCCCATATCTTCCCCCGGGGGGTTCCGGTAACCCCTCCCCCCCCCCCCCCCCGCCCGGTACTCTGATATGTACCTGATACATTCCGAAACACTTCTGGTGTCCGAATACTATCATCTAATATATCAATCTTTACCTCTCGACCATTTCGAGACTCCTCGTCATGTCCGTGATCTCATCCGAGACTCCGAACAACATTCGGTCACCAAATCACATAACTCATATAATACAAATCGTCATCGAACGTTAAGCGTGTGGACCCTACGGGTTCGAGAACTATGTAGACATGACCGAGACACATCTCCGGTCAATAACCAATAGCGGAACCTGGATGCTCATATTGGTTCCTACATATTCTATGAAGATCTTTATCGGTCATACCGTAATGACAACATACGTTATTCCCTTTGTCATTGGTATGTTACTTGCGCGAGATTCGATCGTCGGTATGTCCATACCTAGTTCAATCTCGTTAATCACTTTACTCATCCGTAATGCATCATTCCGCAACTAACTCATTAGTAACATTGCTTGCAAGGCTTATTATGATGTGCATTACCGAGAGGGTCCAGAGATACCTCTCCGATACTCGGAGTTACAAATCCTAATCTTGATCTATGCAAACCCAACAAACACCTTCGGAGATACCTGTAGAGCATCTTTATAATCACCCAGTTGCGTTGTGACGTTTGATAGCACACAAGGTATTCCTCCGGTATCCGGGAGCTGCATAATCTCATAGTCAAAGGAATATGTATATGTCATGAAGAAAGCAATAACAATAAAACTTAACGATCATTATGCTAAGCTAACGGATGGGTCTTATCCATCACATCATTCTCCTAATGATGTGATCCCGTTCATCAAATGACAACACATGTCTATGGTTAGGAAACTTAATCATCTTTGATTAATGAGCTAGTCTAGTAGAGGCTTACTAGGGATATTGTGTATTATCTATGTATCGACACATGTATCAAGTTTCCGGTTAATACAATTCTAGCATGCATGAATAATAAACATTTATCATGATATAAGGAAATATAAACAATAACTTTATTATTGCCTCTAGGACATATTTTCTTCATCTCTGCCATCGATGCCACCATGACGCCAGATAGCACCCTCCTCCTGCGCGAGTCCATCTCCGCGGATCGGACGCCGAGTCTCCACAATGTCATGCCGCCGAGATCCGCCGCCATCAATGTGTGAGATAAAGCACCGCTCCACCAAAGAATCCGTTCTCTGGTCCCTCGATCACGTGTGTACCTCCAAGAATGACGCCCCCAAGGGGGAAACGACACCAAAGCGCCGCCGTCATCCGATCATCCGATCTAGGGTTTCCCTCGTAGGTAGCAGAGAGTGACCTTGAACTTCTCTACGGCGATGCCTTCAAGAAAAGAATGATGCAGACAATCACCCAGATCTGTTCGAAGAAATCCAACTCTCGTGCACGGGCCGCCGCCACCACCAGCACCACAGGGCCGAGCACACGCCGCCGCCGGCACCTCCACAGTGTCCAAAGGCCATGAGACTCGCCGCCACCACGCCTGACAGGCAGCCAGAGCCATGCCAGAGCACCACCCAGATCCAATCTAGGGTCAAGAGCCCCAGGCCACAGCCGCTGTGTAGGCGACACCACCGGACGGGGACAGGCCCTCCATCCCGCCGCTGAGTGAGCCGCTGCCGGAACTTTGAAGCGTCGCTCCACCAAGCCCATCGGGAGCGAATGCGCCGCCACGACGAAGAAGGAAGAGCCATGCCATGGGAAAAGCCCTGCCGCCGCCGGCACTGCCCGGGCTTTGCCCGGTAGTGGCCCCCGGCAGCGGCGAGGGGGAGGGTAGGGTGGAGGAGGGCCGGCGGTGGGGGCGGCTAGGGTTCCCCGTGTCGCCTCCGAGAGGGACGCGGGGGACGGGGGTAGCATATGGGGTTCTGCTAAAACAACTCCTACACATTGCTATTGCATGTCTTCTGTTACGCATTATCCCTACAGTTCGGGCTATGTTTTAAAATCCTCTGGCTATGTTTTAAAATCCTCTGAAAATGTAGTTTTTTTACAACGGCTCCTGAAGGTGTATTTTATTGCTATTTTCTAGCCCAAGAATGTTCGTTCTCGGGAGAGTCAGTTCCAAACTGATGAACTGATCGTGCAAGAGCAGCTGTTTGTTAGGAGTTGGGGCAGTGAGGGTAATTATACAAGCGTAATTAAGCTGAACGCGCCCTTCTTGCTCGCTTCTTTCTATCATAGTTGTAGCTTGATTGTTGGTTACATTCATCATTGTTTATGCAGTGAGCAAAAGATTCTAAACGTACTCTTTTAGTGAATAACAAGCCTCGATAAGATTTCAGTATGGGACATGCACAACAATAGCTTGGCAGCTCATAGATTAGCAGGTAGCTATGGCAGCATAGCAGCTCACCAGCTTACACCTTATTGTTACCAATCCTTACATCATGTGATCTGGTTCCATGTTCCAAGTTAATCAGGCAGAGCACAAACAACATGACACCATCTTATTCATAGCCCGGAAGTGTAGCTCACTCCAGTGTCACCCAACCACGAGTCTCCCAAGATAAAATCCCTCACCGTGAACCGTGTGGCGTCCACCGTGGACAGAGACGTGTGCACTCCGGCCCACTTCACCCGCCCGCTTGTCCCCGCGCCAGGCCCAGCGTTCCCATACTCCCCGTAGTACAACGTGTTGAGCGCGAACTGGCCCGACCACTCCAGCCACCCGGCTGCGGCGATCGAACGGTCGAGAGAGCTCTCCATCACGACGGTCCGCGAGTACTTCTTCCATGGACGACCCAGGTACACCTTTGTGTCGCCTAGGTCCGAGGCGGCGGCGATCCGACACTTGTGGATGGAGATGCCGGTGTTCTGGTTCCGGTCGGTCCGGCCCTGGGCGGTGATCATGTCCTTCTGGCCGAACGGGTGCTTCCTGGGACGGATGTCACAGTTTTGGATGACCACCGCAGAGTTGCGAAGATGAAGTCCACCGTGCCGGAGATGCTGTCCTCGGTGTAGAACTGGCGATTGGAGTGCGTGTGGAGGGTGTCCTGGTATGCCTCGATGTCGCACTGGTACACGACGGAGAGGTCGCCGCCGACCCGCAGCGCCACCGCCTGGCCCTTGCGCGGCCCGGCGTCGTTGATGATGGTCAGGCCCTTGGCTATGAAGCCCGAGCCCATGGCAGCTGCCATGCACAGACGACCACATTAAACGCGTTAGCGAGTACTGGAAAAGATGCATGTGAGTGACATTGGCATGTGAAATATACATATTGCGATGAGATGGGTGATATAAAGTGATGAAAAGTGTATGGATCTAGTGACTAAATCCAAGCATTGGCATGGGCATTTTTGGGTTGCTTGTGCCTTTATATTTGGAGGGGTACCGGGTACAGGCAACTGTAGTGGCCAGCTGCTCCATTTTGGGGCTTTAGCTTTTGCATGAATGCTGCCATGATTGTAGGGTAAGTAATAATTTCTTCTTCAAGAACATAACTAGGACAAGAAGAAAGTTGTTACCAATTGAAGATGGGAAAAAGATGGAGTAATACATGTCGCTTTTGTAGCAGTTGTCCTTGATATCACGATGCGGCGTGCATGCATGGGCTTTCATTTCGTGCTACGTACCGACGGTGGCGGAGGCGTAGGTGGTGTAGCCGTCGGCGGCGCTCCTGTTGCCGACGATGACTGTCTTCCCCTTGCCGTTGCCCATCAGCATCACGTTCCTCTGCCTTCTCGAGATCCGCACGGTCTCCTTGTACCGCCCGGCCTTCACGTAGATCACCTTCCTGGCTGCTCCGACGCCCGCCTTGGAGGAGCCCACCGGCGCCATTGCCGCTGCCGTGACCGCGGCGATCGCCTCGCCGATGCTACGGTGCGTCCCGCTGCCGTCCAGTGCCACCACGGCGTCCGGCGTCATGCCGCCAGCCGCGGACTCCAGGAGCTTCCTGTCGTGGTCGGAGACCCAGGACGGGAATGCCCGGTTCGACGGCGTCGACGACTGAGTGGGCGTGGCAGATGGTGGCGGCGTCGCGCTCCCGCCCTTGAGAATGGCGTGCAGCGCGAGCGCCGTGCCGATGAACTCTGCGAGTGCGCCGACCCTCCGGCGCACGCCCTCGCGCCCGGAGGAGGCCGGCACGGCGTCGAGGCTGTCGGCGCAGGTACCCTGGTTCGTGAGCGCGGCGCTGAGCCACGTGGTCGCATCGTGCGCGGAGCCGGCGGCGAGCGCGTCGCCGAGCTGGCCGTGGCTGATGTCCAGCAGCTCGGCGCAGTCGTCCATGCCCGAGGGCGGCAGCACGGCCCTGCTCCGGTGCGCGGACGAGAGGTTGCGCGCCAGCACGCGCGCCGACGCGGCCCGGGCCATGGCGAACTGCACGGAGGCCGCGAACGGGTCCTTGGCCGCCCGTGACGCCGACGAGGACAGCGCCGTCCTGCACGCGCCCGGGTATGGCGTGGACGAGCAGATGGCGGTGACGTTCACGCCCGACGCCTCCGTCCATGAGACGTCCGCGGCATTGCCGCCGGCAACCTTGGAGGTCGTCTCATGTTGGTGTTGCTCTACGGCGGCAGCAATAGCTCCTAGTGTTGCCAGAGCCAGCACCACGGCGACGGCTTCTTGCGTCCGTCGGCGCCAGCTTGTCCCGCCGTGCATTCCCATTGTCGCCAGCAGTAAAGCGTTGGGTCGATAGGTGCATGGGCAGCGTACAAAGCATGAGCATGGGTTTTTATAGGAGGAATGCTACACCTACATAGCTTACGTAGCAGATCTATATCTATACCTGCTACACCTACGTAGCAGATCTATATCTATACCTCTGTGTCTATATATCTATATCTATATCTATATCATTGTATCTATATCTATATCTATATCTCTATTACCTATACATATATCTATACCTACCTACCAATAAAACAAAATGCGTTTCTTCAAACTTTTTCATCCGTTCACCATCTACATGATTTTTTCTATTCGAGGTGGTACTGAATATTTGTCCCTTCGTCTATTAGAAAAGAAAAAAAGCCAGAATTTCGTACATGGGCCACCCGAAGTGTGGCCCAGCAAAGCCACCTAATTATTTTCATGTACATGCAGGTGGGAAAAAACAATATTTATTGCACACAGCGTTAAATAGTTGCAAATTCGCACAGGGAGCCAAAACGGGGCTGGACCGTTTTCCTTTTTTTGTTCTGTATTGTATTTCTATTTTCTATTTTTTCATTTCTTCCTCTTTTTCTTTCTTGTTTATTTTGTCTTTTTCCCTTTCAAGCTTATTTTTCTTTCTCCCTTTTTTTTGTAAATTCAAAATTTTCAAAAAAGTTCATATTATCAGAAAAATTGAATGTTTTAAAAAGGTTTGTAATTTTAAAATATATTCCGTTTTGAAAAATGTCCAGAACATTAAATCTTTGTTATTATTTTCCATTTTTTTCTTTGTGCTTTCCAAAGTTGTTCCAAATTTTACAAAAAAAAATTGCAATTTAAAAATGTTCCAAATACAAAAAATATTCCTTTTTAGTGAAATGTCACAAATTCATAATAATGTACGAGTTTAAGGAAACACATTTTGAAAATTTATTCTGAAAGTTCAAAATATGTTTCCATTTAAAAAAATCACAAATTCAAAAAATATTCATGTTATTATAGGAGGTTCATGTTTTCAAACAAAATTGTGAATTTCAACTGTTACAAATTTTGTTGTTTATTTGTAAAAATGTAAAGAATTTCAAAAACATGTTTGGGATTTTCAAAAATAAATAAATCATGTTTCAAGTATATTCAGCAATTTTTTTAAAATAAAAAAATATTGTTTCCAATCTGACATTGGAGTATGATCTTAAAGGTTTGAGCCATTGGTTGGTAGGACTCTTTTCATCGAGTGGCTAGCAACACGTAGTCAGGTCTTCGAGGGCATAATTTTAATCCTTCAACTCATCATTTTTTCGGATTTTTTTTCGGGGTTTAGAAACACAGGTCGCCCTGTAGCCTACTAGTGTGTTGGTCCATACACGAACTGATGTGTGTCGCACGCACTATTTTACGTAACTAGCATCATATAGTAGCCCCCACGCAATTGGTCCAAGAAAAAAATTGCTCCGTCGCACAGGCAGTATTGGGCCTCAGCCGCACTCCCCTACTAGGTCGTCCGAGGCAACAAAAATTTTCTTGGGCAAATAAAAGAGAATATGTTGGTTTGGCTTGAATAAAAAAATTACGGGCACGTGAGCGCTGAAATAATCAAAGAGAATAAAACCCTAATAAAGAAGGGACATTGATGTCTGATTATGCACTAAATATGCTAATGAAACGGGATTTATGTGCTACAATTAGTAATCCAGACGGTTACGCCATCGTAAGAGAGAGTGGTCGAAACAACCGTGCCCCGAAGATCGCCGCATAGCTATCAAATAGGGAGGCAGACAAAACCCCGAGACAGAGGCGGGCCCGGAGGAAAAAAAGGCACGAGTTGGATGGTTGCCGCCACGCCGACTAACCCACCACTATCAAGATCTCACGGGACAAACATGACCCGTGAGAAGACCACAATTCCTCTCTCTATCGCATCGCTATGAAGATCATTTTTTGTGGACACATCGATTATCTCTTTCATTGCTTCTCGCAAAGAAATATTTCTTCCATTGCAACGCACGGGCATATGTGCATTGTTTGATTGGATGAAATTAGGGAAGGGAGCCCACCTGTTGAAATAGGGGGAGGGGGGATTTATTGGTTAGGGATGGAAAACTATGTAGGTTTTCATAGTGACACTTGCGTGTTGCAAGGTGCATGCAGGCTCCTTGGTGGTGTTGCTCCGTAGCAAGGCAGGGGTACTTGCTGCAACAATTCCTTATTAGAGCATCACCAACAGAGACGCGGTAGTGTGAGGTGTTACAAAAATTCGCAGCGCTGAAATAACGTTTTAGCGTGTTGGGTTGGTGTTTTGCTTTACCACAAGCGCTATAATATTGCGTGCCACAGGTAGCGCTCCAACATGCGCACTAAATTCTAACACGCGCGTCCAACACAAATAACATTTCCCACTCAAACATAGAACCAAGAAGATCAAACACACATAAAATAAATCAACAATAAATAGTTCAATTATTATTACAGCTCAAACAAATAGTTTATCTTTAATACAACAAATAGTTCATGAACAATACGACAAACATACGACATCAAACTAGTTTGTTGCCCATTTCATGACCACCACTCCTCGAATTGATCCTTTTGAAGCTCATCATGCATTTCGGCACGTCGAATGGCATGATAGGAGGCAACAAAGCGGGTCATCCCCACAATCCTCAATCGCACTCGCACGAGATGTCCCATCAACTCATACTGAGAATATTCTAAATCTTGCCCACGCTCATTCTCGATGATCATGTTATGCATGATCACACAAGCGTTCATGATGTACCAAAGGATCTTTTGATCCCAAAATCTAGCCGGTCCTCTCACAATAGTAAACTAGGCTTGCAAAATCCCAAAAGCTATCTCCACATCTTTCCTAGCTGCTGCTTGAGCATTGTGGAAATCAAGATTTTTTTTATCTTGTGGTGCCTGTTGGGGAACGTAGTAATTTCAAAAAAAAAATTCCTACATACACGCAAGATCATGGTGATGGCATAGCAACGAGAGGGGAGAGTGTTGTCCACGTACCCTCGTAGACCGTAAGCGGAAGCGTTAGCACAACGCGGTTGATGTAGTCGTACGTCTTCACGATCCGACCGATCCAAGCACCGAACGTACGGCACCTCCGAGTTCAGCACACGTTCAGCTCAATGACGATCCCCGGGCTCTGATCCAGCAAAGCTTCGGGGATGAGTTCTGTCAGCACGACGGCGTGGTGATGATGATGATGCTCTACTGGCGCAGGGCTTCGCCTAAACTCCGCGACGATATGACCGAGGTGGAATATGGTGGAGGGGGCACCGCACACGGCTAAGGAACGATCCGTAGATCAACTTGTGTTCCATGGGGTGCCCCCCTGCCCCCGTATATAAAGGAGCAAGGGGACGAGGCGGCCGGCCAGGGAGAGGCGTGCCAAGGGGAGTCCTACTCCCACCGGGAGTAGGACTCCCTCCTTCCTTGTTGGAGTAGGAGAAGGGGAAAAGAGGGGGAGAGGAGGAAGGAAAGAGGGGCTGCACCCCTTGTCCAATTCGGACCAGAGGGGGGCTGCGCGCCTCCTTCCTTTCGGCCTCTCTCCTCAATTCCCATATGGCCCAATAAGGCCCATATACTCCCGGCAAATTCCCGTAACTCTCCGGTACTCCAAAAAATACCCGAATCACTCGGAACCTTTCCGAACTCCGAATATAGTCGTCCAATATATCGATCTTTACGTCTTGACCATTTTGAGACTCCTCGTCATGTCCCCGATCTCATCCGGGACTCCGAACTCCTTCGGTACATCAAAACTCATAAACTCATAATATAACTGTCATCGAAACCTTAAGCGTGCGGACCCTACGGGTTCGAGAACTATGTAGACATGACCTAGAACTATTCTTGGTCAATAACCAATAGCGGAACCTGGATGCCCATATTGGCTCCTACGTATTCTATGAAGATCTTTATCGGTCAAACCGCATAACAACATACTTTGTTCCCTTTGTCATCGGTATGTTACTTGCCCGAGATTCGATCGTCGGTATCCATTACCTAGTTCAATCTCGTTACCGGCAAGTCTCTTTACTCGTTACGTAATGCATCATTCTGTAACTAACTCATTATCTACATTGCTTGCAAGGCTTATAGTGATGTGCATTACCGAGAGGGCCCAGAGATACCTCTCCGACAATCGGAGTGACAAAACCTAATCTCGAAATACGCCAACCCAACATGTACCTTCGGGTTACGTTGTGACGTTTGGTAGCACCCAAAGTGTTCCTCCGGTAAACGGGAGTTGCATAATCTCATAGTTACAGGAACATGTATAAGTCATGAAGAAAGCAATAGCAACATACTAAATGATCAAGTGCTAGGCTAACGGAATGGGTCATGTCAATCACATCATTCTCCTAATGATGTGATCCCGTTAATCAAATGACAACTCTTTTGTCCATGGCTAGGAAACTTAACCATCTTTGATTCACGAGCTAGTCAAGTAGAGGCATACTAGTGACACTATGTTTGTATATGTATTGACACATGTATTATGTTTCCGGTTAATACAATTCTAGCATGAATAATAAACATTTATCATGGAATAAGGAAATAAATAATAACTTTATTATTGCCTCTAGGGCATATTTCCTTCAGTCTCCCACTTGCACTAGAGTCAATAATCTAGTTCACATTGCTATGTGATTTAACACCAATATTCACATCTACATGTGATTAATACCCATAGTTCACATCATCATGTGATCAACACCCAAAGGGTTTACTAGAGTCAATAATCTAGTTCACATCGCTATGTGATTAACACCCAAAAGAGTACTAAGGTATGATCATGTTTTGCTCATGAGAGAAGCTTAGTCAACGGGTCTGTCATATTCAGAGCCGTATGTGTTTCGCAAATATTCTATGTCCACAATGCTCTGCATGGAGCTACTCTAGCTAATTGCTCCCACTTTTAATATGTATCCAGATTGAGACTTAGAGTCATCTGGATTGGTGTAAAACCTTGCATCGTTGTAACTTTAACGACGGGCTCTTTTATCACCTCCATAATCGAGAAACATCTCCTTAGTCCTCACTAAGGATATTCTTGACCCATGTCCAGTGATCTACTTATTAGATCAAAATTTTATTCCTTTGCCAAACACAGAGCAAGGTATACAATAGGTCTGGTTCACAGCATAGCATACTTTATAGAACCTATGACTGAGGCATAGGGAATGACTTTTCATTCTCTTTCTATTTTCTGCAATGGTCAGGTCTTAAGTCTTACTCAACTTCACACCCTGTAACACAGGCAAGAACTCCTTCTTTGACTGTTCCATTTTGAACTATTTCAAAAATTTATCAAGGTATGTACTCATTGAAAAATCTTATCAAGCGTCTTGATCTATCTATATAGATCTTGATGCTCAATGTGTAAGCAGCTTCATCGAGGTCTTGCTTTGAAAAACTCTTATTCAAGTATCCTTTCATGCTATCCAGAATTTCCATATCATTTCCAATTAACAATATGTCATCCACATATAATATTAGAAATGCTACAGAGCTCCCACTCACTTTCTTGTAAATACAGGCTTCTTCAAAAGTCTGTATAAAACCATATGCTTTGATCAACTCATCAAAGCATATATTCCAACTCCGAGATGCTTGCACCAGTCCATAGATGGATCGCTGGAGCTTGCACAATTTGTTAGCACCTTTAGGATTGACAAAACCTTCTGGTTGCATCATATACAACTCTTCTTTAAGAAAACCATTAAGGAATGCAGTTTTGTTTATCCATTTGCCAGATTTCATAAAATGCGGCAATTGCTAACATGATTCAGATAGACTTAAGCATAGATACGAGTGAAAAACTCTCATCGTAGTCAACACCTTGAACTTGTCGAAAACCTTTTGCGACAATTCTAGCTTTGTAGATAGTAACACTATCAGCGTCCGTCTTCCTCTTGAAGATCCATTTAATCTCAATGTCTCGCCGATCATTGGGCAAGTCAATCAAAGTCCATACTTTGTTTTCATACATGGATCTTATCTCAGATCTCATGGCCTCAAGCCATGTTGCGGAATCTGGGCTCACCATCGCTTCTTCATAGTTCGTAGGTTCGTCATGGTCTAGTAACATAACTTCCAGAACAGGATTACCATACCACTCTGGTGCGGATCTTACTCTGTAAGACCTACGAGATTCTGTAGTAACTTAATCTGAAGTTTCATGATCATCATCATTAACTTCCTCACTAATTGGTGTAGTAGTCACAGGAACAGATTTCTGTGATGAACTACTTTCAAATGAGGGAGCATGTACAATTACCTCATCAAGTTCTACTTTCCTCCCACTCACTTCTTTCAAGAGAAACTCCTTCTATAGAAAGGATCCATTCTTAGCAACGAATGTTTTGCCTTCGGATCTGTGATAGAAGGTGTACCCAACAGTTTCCTTTGGGTATTCTATGAAGACACACTTCTCCGATTTGGGTTCGAGCTTATCAGGTTGAAAACCTTTTTCATATAAGCATCGCAACTCCAAACTTTAAGAAACGACAGCTTAGGTTTACTGCTAAACCATAGTTCATACGGTGTCATCTCAACGGATTTAGATGGTGCCCTTTTTAAACGTGAATGCAGCTGTCTCTAATGCACAACCCCAGAACGATAGTGGTAAAACCGATAAGAGACATCATAGATCGCTCCATATCCAATAAAGTGCGGTTACGATGTTCGAACACACCATAACGTTGTGGTGTTCCAGGTGGCGTGAGCTGTGAAACTATTCCATATTGTTTTAATTGAAGACCAAACTCGTAACTCAAATATTCGTCTCCGCGATCAGATCGTAGAAACTTTATTTTCTTGTTACGATGATTTTTCCACTTCACTCTGAAATTCTTTGAACTTTTCAATTATTTCAGACTTATGTTTCATCAAGTAGATATACTCATATCTGCTCAAATCATCTTGTGAAGGTTAGAAAATAACGATACTTGCCACGAGCATCAACACTCATTGGATCGCATACATCGGTATGTATTATTTCCAATAAGTCAGTAGCTTGTTCCATTGTTCCGGAGAATGGAGTTTTAGTCATCTTGCCTAAAAGGCACGGTTCGCAAGCATCAAATGATTCATAACTAAGTGATTCCGAAAATCCATCTTTATGGAGTTTCTTCATGCGCTTTACACCGATATGACCCAAACGACAGTGCCACAAATAAGTTGCACTATCATTATTAACTTTGCATCTTTTGGCATCAATATTATGAATATGTGTATCACTACGATCGAGATCCAACAAACTATTTTCATTGGGTGTATGACCACCAAAGGTTTTATTCATTTAAACAGAACAACAATTATTCTCTGATTTTAAATGAATAACCGTATTGCAATAAACATGATCAAATCATATTCATGCTCAACGCAAACACCAAATAACATTTATTTAGGTTCAACACTAATCTCGAAAGTATAGGAAGTGTGCGATGATGATCATATCAATCTTGGAACCACTTCCAACACACATCATCACTTCACCCTCAACTAGTTTCTGTTTATTCTGTAACTCCTGTTTTGAGTTACTAATCTTAGCAACCGAACAAGTATCAAATACTCAGGGGTTACTATAAACACTAGTAAGGTACACATCAATAACATGTATATCAAATATACCCTTGTTCATTTTGCCATCCTTCTTATCCACCAAATATTCAAGGCATTTCCGCTTCTAGTGACCATTTCCTTTGCAGTATAATCACTCAGTTTCAGGCTTTGGTCCAGCTTTGGGCTTCTTCGCGGGAGTGACAACTTGCTTGCCATTCTGCTTGAAGTTCCCTTTCTTTCCCTTTGCCCTTTTCTTGAAACTAGTGGTCTTGTCAATCATCAACACTTGATGCTCTTTCTTGATTTCTACCTTCGTCGATTTCAACATCACGAAGAGCTCGGGAATTGTTTTCGTCATCCCTTGCATACTGTAGTTCATCACAAAGTTCTACTAACTTGGTTATGGTGACTAGAGAACTCTGTCAATCACTATCTTATCTGGAAGATTAACTCCCACTTGATTCAAGCAATTGTAGTACCCAGACAATTTGAGCACATGCTCACTAGTTGAGCGATTCTCCTCCATCTTTTAGCCATAGAACTTGTTGGAGACTTCATATCTCTCAACTTGGGTATTTGCTTGAAATATTAACTTCAACTCCTGGAACATCTCATATGGTCCATGACGTTCAAAACATCTTTGAAGTCCCGATTCTAAGCCGTTAAGCATGGTGCAATAAACTATCAAGTAGTCATCATACTGAGCTAGCCAAACATTCATAACGTCTGCATCT
Organism: Triticum aestivum; assembly: GCF_018294505.1. Lineage (NCBI taxonomy): Eukaryota > Viridiplantae > Streptophyta > Magnoliopsida > Poales > Poaceae > Triticum > Triticum aestivum. The sequence goes on from NC_057810.1 coordinate 659,128,054, forward strand.
GCTCCTCAATAGGTCTGTCACCTAGCGGTGCATTAAGGACATAATTCTTATGTGCAGCAATGAGGATAAACCTCAGATCACGGATCCAATCCGCATCATTGCTACTAACATCTTTCAACACAATTTTTCTCTAGGAACATATCAAAATAAACATATGAAAAGCAACAACGCAAGCTATTGATCTACAACATAATTTGCAAAATACTACTAGGACTAAGTTAATGATAAATTTAAGTTCAATTAATCATATTACTTAAGAACTCCCACTTAGACAGCCATCTCTCTAGTCATCTAAGTGATTACGTGATCCAAATCAACTAAACCATGTCCGATCATCACGTGAGATGGAGTAGTTTCAATGGTGAACATCACTATGTTGATCATATCTACTATATGATTCACGTTCGACCTTTCGGTCTCCGTGTTCCGAGGCCATATCTGTATATGCTAGACTCGTCAAGTTTAACCCGAGTATTCCGCGTGTGCAACTGTTTTGCACCCGTTGTATTTGAACGTAGAGCCTATCACACCCGATCATCACGTGGTGTCTCAGCACGAAGAACTTTCGCAATGGTGCATACTCAGGGAGAACACTTCTTGATAATTAGTGAGAGATCATCTTAAAATGCTACCGTCAATCAAAGCAAGATAAGATGCATAAAGGATAAACATCAGATGCAATCAATATAAGTGATATGATATGGCCATCTTCATCTTGTGCTTGTGATCTCCATCTTTGAAGCACCGTCGTGATCACCATCGTCACCGGCGCGACACCTTGATCTCCATCGTAGCATCGTTGTCGTTACGCCATCTATTGCTTCTACGACTATCGCTACCGCTTAGTGATAAAGTAAAGCAATTACAGGGCGTTTGCATTTCATACAATAAAGCGACAACCATATGGCTCCTGCCAGTTGCCGATAACTTCGGTTACAAAACATGATCATCTCATACAATAAAATATAGCATCACGTCTTTGACCATATCACATCACAACATGCCCTACAAAAACAAGTTAGACGTCCTCTACTTTGTTGTTGCAAATTTTACGTGGCTGCTACGGGCTTTAGCAAGAACCGTTCTTACCTACGCATCAAAACCACAACGATAGTTCGTTAAGTTAGTGCTGTTTTAACCTTCGCAAGGACCGGGCGTAGCCACACTCGATTCAGCTAAAGTGAGAGAGTCAGACACCCGCCAGCCACCTTTAAGCACGAGTGCTCGTAACGGCGAAATCAGTCTCGCGTAAGCGTACGCGTAATGTCGGTCCGGGCCGCTTCATCTCACAATACCGCCGAACCAAAGTATGACATGCTGGTAAGCAGTATGACTTGTATCGCCCACAACTCACTTGTGTTCTACTCGTGCATATAACATCAACGCATAAAACCTAGGCTCTGATACCACTGTTGGGGAACATAGTAATTTCAAAAAAAAATCCTACGTACACGCAAGATCATGGTGATGGCATAGCAACGAGAGGGGAGAGTATTGTCCACGTACCGTCGTAGACCGTAAGCGGAAGCATTAGCACAACGCGGTTGATGTAGTCGTACGTCTTCACGATCCGACTGATCCAAGCACCGAACGTACGGCACCTCCGAGTTCAGCACACGTTCAGCTCGATGACGATCCCCGGGCTCCGATCCAGCAAAGCTTCGGGGATGAGTTCTGTCAGCACGACGGCATGGTGACGATAATGATGCTCTACCGGCGCAGGGCTTCGCCTAAACTCCACGACGATATGACCGAGGTGGAATATGGTGGAGGGGGGCACCGCACACGGCTAAGGAACGATCCGTAGATCAACTTGTGTTCCATGGGGTGCCCCCCTGCCCCCGTATATAAAGGAGCAAGGGGAGGAGGCGGCCGGCCAGGGACAGGCGCGCGAAGGGGAGTCCTACTCCCACCGGGAGTAGGACTCCCTCCTTCCTTGTTGGAGTAGGAGAAGGGGGAAAGAGGGGGAGAGGAGGAAGGAAAGAGGGGCTGCACCCCTTGTCCAATTCGGACCAGAGGGGGGGCTGCGCGCCTCCTTCCTTTCGGCCTCTCTCCTCAATTCCCGTATGGCCCAATAAGGCCCATATACTCCCCGGCGAATTCCCGTAACTCTCCCGTACTCCGAAAAATACCCGAATCACTCGGAACCTTTCCGAACTCCGAATATAGTCGTCCAATATATCGATCTTTACGTTTCGACCATTTCGAGACTCCTCGTCATGTCCCCGATCTCATCCGGGACTCTGAACTCCTCCGGTACATCAAAACTCATAAACTCATAATATAACTGTCATCGAAACCTTAAGCGTGCGGACCCTACGGGTTCGAGAACTATGTAGACATGACCTAGAACTATTCTTGGTCAATAACCAATAGCAGAACCTGGATGCCCATATTGGCTCCTACATATTCTACGAAGATCTTTATCGGTCAAACCGCATAACAACATACTTTGTTCCCTTTGTCATCGGTATGTTACTTGCCCGAGATTCGATCGTCGGTATCCATTACCTAGTTCAATCTCGTTACCGGCAAGTCTCTTTACTCGTTACGTAATGCATCATTCCGTAACTAACTCATTAGCTACATTGCTTGCAAGGCTTATAGTGATGTGCATTACCGAGAGGGCCCAGAGATACCTCTCCGACAATCAGAGTGACAAAACCTAATATCGAAATACGCCAACCCAACATGTACCTTCGGAGACACCTGTAGTACTCCTTTATAATCACCCAGTTATGTTGTGACGTTTGGTAGCACCCAAAGTGTTCCTCCGGTAAACGGGAGTTGCATAATCTCATAGTTACAGGAACATGTATAAGTCATGAAAAAAGCAATAGCAACATACTAAACGATCAAGTGCTAGGCTAATGGAATGGGTCATGTCAATCACATCATTCTCCTAATGATGTGATCCCGTTAATCAAATGACAACTCTTTTGTCCATGGCTAGGAAACTTAACCATCTTTGATTCACGAGCTAGTCAAGTAGAGGCATACTAGTGACACTATGTTTGTCTATGTATTCAACATGTATTATGTTTCCGGTTAATACAATTCTAGCATGAATAATAAACATTTATCATGGAATAAGGAAATAAATAATAACTTTATTATTGCCTCTAGGGCATATTTCCTTCAGTGCCTTCAACGGCTTCGCAAATGTTTGCCACCTTGGGTAGATATCATCTTCAAGATAGTAGCCAGAGTTGTATGTATGACCATTTGCTACAAACTCCACCGGTGAAGTTTCACCATTTGCAATCCTATTCATGAGTGGTGACCGTTGAAGAACATTGATGTCATTACAAGATCCAGGCATTCCGAAAAAAAACATGTCAAACCCAAGTCTCATGATCGGCCACAACTTCAAGGATTATAGTGGAACCCTTTTTCTGGTCGTGGAATTGTCCATGCCATGCCGTAGGACAATTCTTACGACTCCAATCCATGCAATCTATTGAGTCAAGCATAACTGGGAACCCACGAGTTTTTTTCCAGTGCGCGGCTTATTTAGCGCATCTGTTGTTGGAGATGCTCTTAAGAGGGAATAAGATGTCACTCGTTCGTGAGAAAAAGCACGAGAAGAAAGTCAAGGCCTTTACAGTGGTGGCTTGGTGAAAGGTTTCTATATCATAGTAAGTACGGTGGCTTAGTTGTTTGTTCTCTTGCAGTTTCACTTTTATATAGGATTCTGATAGAAATTTCTGCTCCGAAATGACATCTAATTGGCTAATAATGGTATTATTGACTCTGTCCCTACTCTCAGAGTACAAAAAAATGCAATTCGGGCTTGTTTGGTTCGTAAGGAAAGTGGAGGAAGCACATAAGAATAGGAAAATTTTCCTTTAATTAGCAGCATTATTCATTCATTTCATTCCAACGAATAGAGCAAAGGTGAACTGGATGAAAAAAAAATCTCTGAACTCACAGCCAAAAGGAAAAATGTTCTGCTTGGACCTCATTTTAGAATTCCTATATACACAGAGTAAGAGGCATCCTAATCATACTTTATTTTCATGTAGTTTGACTTTATCTCACCTTTGGTCCTGTGCAGATAGGTTGCCAGGCGTAAATCATATTCTCCGGTGAAGATGGCAAGATCACTCTTGAGAGTGGGGTCCTTCCTGCCCTAACAATATTCAGATCTTGTAGCTCATGTCGGAATGCACTGAGTTTCTTGGATATGTTTCGGTCGTGACACTTCTATCTATCCTTTTGTGGCATTTGCGATCTTTATCTTAGACATTCAAAGTGCAACTATCCCTAGGTGGTTTTGGTAATTCCTAACAACATATAGCTCATTGAGCTAATGCTATTTCAAGATGAATATTTCAGGAAAGCTCAATGATTGGCATGGCATGGATGAGAAAAGTGGACCCCTCAAAATGCTAAGGGCAAAAGGATTGGCTCAAGCTCAAAGCTCAAGACTCTACATTTTACATTTTAGTGATCCAAAATCACATTGAGTCTATAGGAAAAGCCAATACTATCAAGGAGAGATGAGGTGTTGCTTAATGGCTTACTTGCTCAAAATGCTTAGTGATATGCTCCAAAACCCTCAACTACTTTCTCACTTCCACATATGACCTAAACCAAAAGTCAAACTCGGCCCCACCGATTCTTTCTATCCGACGCCACCGAGTTCAGATGTCTTAGCCACTGCCACAAACCCTTGGCAAATCGGTCTCACCGATAGGGATCTCGGTCTCACCGAGATGGGATTGTAATCTCTCTGTTTCCCTTTGTAACATTTCGGTACCACTGAGATGAGCGATCGGTCCCACCGAGATTGCAATGTAAACTCTCTGTATCCTTTTCGTAACATTTCGGTCTCACCGAAATGAGGGAACCGGTCCCATCGAGTTTACCTGACCAATTCTCTGGTTAGCTTATTACCAAAATTGGTCCCATCGAGTTTGTGTAATCGGTCTCACCGAGATTATGTTATGCCCTAACCCTAACCATATCGGTCCCACCGAAAATCCTAACGGTCACTAGATTTGCTGAATCGGTCCGACCGAGTTTCTCAATTCGGTCCCACCGATATTGGCAAGTTGTGTGTAACGGTTAGATTTTGTGTGGAGGCTATATATACCCCTCCACCTCCTATTCGTTCGTGGAGAGAGCCATCAGAACGAACCTACACTTCCAACTTGCATTTTCTGAGAGAGAACCACCTACACTTGTGTTGAGACCAAGATATTACATTCCTACCATATGAATCTTGATCTCTAGCCTTCCCCAAGTTGCTTTCCACTCAAATCTTCTTTCCACCAAATCCAAATCCTGTGAGAGAGAGTTGAGTGTTGGGGAGTTGATACGTCCATTTTGCATCATGCTTTTATATCAATATTTATTGCATTATGGGCTGTTATTACACATTATATCTCAATACTTATGGCTATTCTCTCTTATTTTACAAGGTTTACCATGAAGAGGGGGAATGCCGCAGCTGGAATTCTGGCTGGAAAAGGAGCAAACATTGGAAACCTATTCTGCACAGCTCCAAAAGTCCTGAAACTCCACGAAACAAACTTTTTGGATTTAATAAGAATTTCAGGGGGCCCACACCCTGTCCAGGAGACAGGGGGCGCCCCCCCTATAGGGCGCACCCCTATCTCCTGGGCCCCCTGGTGGGCCTCCGGCGTCCATCTTCTGCTATATCATCACTTTTACCCAGGAAAAAATTGTGGGAAAGCTTACGAGACGACGTGGCGGCGGAACCTTGGCGGAATCAATCTAGGGCTCTGGCAGAGCTGTTCTGCCGGGGACACTTCCCTCCGGGAGGGGAAAATCATCACCAACGTCATCACCAACGATCCTCTCATCGGGAGGGGGTCAATCTCCATCAACATCTTCACCAGCACCATCTCCTCTCAAAACCCTAGTTCATCTCTTGTATCCAATCCTGTATCAAAACCACAAATTGGTACCTGTGGGTTGCTAGTAGTGTTGATTACTCCTTATAGTTGATGCTAATTGGTTTACTTGGTGGAAGATCATATGTTCAGATCCTTTATGCATATTATTACTCCTCTGATTATGAACATGAGTATGCTTTGTGAGTGGTTACGTTTGTTCCTGAGGACATGGGTGAAGTCTTGCTATTAGTAGTCATGTGAATTTGGTATTCGTTCGATATTTTGATGAGATCTATGTTGTCTTTTCCTCTAGTGGTGTTATGTGAACGTCGACTACATGACACTTCACCATTATTTGGGCCTAGAGGAAGGCATGGGGAAGTAATAGGTAGATGATGGGTTGCTAGAGTGACAGAAGCTTAAACCCTAGTTTATGCGTTGCTTCGTTAGGGGCTGATATGGATCCATATGTTTAATGTTGTGGTTAGGTTTACCTTAATACTTCTTTTGTAGTTGTGGATGCTTGCAATAGGGGTTAATCATAAGTGGGATGCTTGTCCAAGTAAGGGCAGTACCCAAGTACCGGTCCACCCACATATCAAATTATCAAAGTACCGAACGCGAATCATATGAACGTGATGAAAACTAGCTTGACGATAATTCCCAATGTGTCCTCGGGAGCTCCTTTATCATTATTAGAAATTGTCCAGGCTTATCCTTTGCTACATAAAGGATTGGGCCACCTTGCTGCATTTTACTTACTTTATTTACTTGTTGCTCGTTACTATTTGTCCTATCACAACACTACCTATCACCTACTATTTCAGTGCTTGCAGAGAAAACCTTACTGAAAACCGCTTATCATTTCCTTCTGCTCCTCGTTGGGTTTGACACTCTTACTTATCGAAAAGACTACGATAGATCCCCTACACTTGTGGGTCATCAGGGAGACTATCATTTGAAGCACAAGAGCAAGGAGTTCATCATCAACACACCATTTGTTACTTCTTGGAGAGTGGTGTCTCCTAGATTGGCTAGGTGTCACTTGGGAGCCTCCGACAAGAGTGTGGAGTTGAACCAAGGAGTTTGTAAGGGCAAGGAGATCGCCTACTTCGTGAAGATCTACCGCTAGTGACGCAAGTCCTTCGTGGGCGACGGACATGGTGGGATAGACAAGGTTGCTTCTTCGTGGACCCTTCATGGGTGGAGCCCTCCGTGGACTTGCGCAACCGTTACCCTTCATGGGTTGAAGTCTCCATCAACGTGGATGTATGATAGTACCACCTATCGGAACCACGATACAAACATCTGTATCTCCAATTGCGTTTGAATTCTCCAAACCCTTCCCTTTACATTCTTGCAAGTTGCATGCTTTACTTTCCGCTGCTCATATACTCTTTGCATGCTTGCTTCAATTGTGTTAAGATTGCTTGACTTGTGCTAAGTTAGCTAAAATCTGCCAAAGACTAAAATTGGGAAAAGGATAAGTTTTTATTTGGTCAAGTAGTCTAATCACCCCCCCTCTACACATACTTTCGATCCTACAAGTGGTATCAGAGCTTTGGTCTCCATTTGCTTTGATTTCCATAGCTTTTGGTAGTCATAGCCTTGGTTTCACAACCTAGGAGAGTATGGTGTCTAGCGAGGGAAACTATCACCGTAGAGGTCCTTACTTTGATGGTACTAATTTTGCTAGTTGGAAGCATAAGATGAAAATGCATATTCTTGGACATAACCCCGCCGTTTGGGCTATTGTGTGTATTGGCTTGCAAGGTGAATTCTTTGATGGGAGAGAACCGATCCGTGAAGCTAGCACGGAAGAGTTGAAGATGCTGCAATACAACACTCAAGCTTGTGATATCCTCTTCAACGGATTGTGCCCCGAAGAATTCAAAAAAATCAGCCGTTGTCACACCCTAGCTAGTCATGCATTAGAGTGTTGCATCATGTTTATTCTTTCATCAGAAACTTGAAATGGGGATGACAGAACCCCCAGTCCCCTCTGAAACCAACTAGGGTTACTAAAATAATTTTTCAATGAACCTGAAATGCCCTTCTAAAATGCCCATCATTTTTGTCTTGGTTCAAAACCTCTGCCAAAAATGGTGCACATTTTCCTAGGCCATCCTAGGGTTTTTGAATTAAATCATAAATATTTGAATTTGGGCATTTAAAATAATATAAAATATTTAAATGCTCAAATATCTCCAAACTAAAATGTTTCATGTTGGAAATAATCCAACTATGGGCCAGGAATAGTTTGGTGATTTTTGAACTTGCCTAGGTATTTTATTAAATTCAACAAAGTTGCAGATATATTAAATAAAAACAGAAACAAAAGAAAAGGGGAAAACTTACCTGGGCTCCTCCACTGTGCGGCCCAGCCAGCTGGCCGGCCCAGCCAGCAGCCGGCCCAGCCCACCACTGCAGCCCTCCGTCGTCTTCCTCCCCTCGCCCCGAAGCTGCTGCGTGCTCGCGCGCGCACGGCCGCGCGGCCACCTCCTGCTTGCCGACGAGCTCCTGGCCGCGTGGACGACTCCCGCAGGCCGTCCCGATCCCCCCCTGCTCTCTCTCACTCTCTCCCGACTCTTCCCTCCTCTCCCTCGCTCTCTCTCTCACGCGGTCGAGCACCACCGTCGCCGCCGTTCGCCATAGCAGCCATCTCCGACCACCCCTCGCTCCCCCGACTAGCTCAGGAGCTCCGCCTCGACTCCCTCTTCCTCCCCACCGCTCCACAGCTCCCCGGAAGCCCTGCATCGCCGCCACGTCGCCGTTCCCCTCTTCGGGCTCCGATCATCGTCGCCGTCGAATTCGTCGTCTCCAGCGCGTCCCCGAGCCCGCTAACCACCTCTGCAGCCCCGCGGTGAGCCCCCGGATCGTTTCCCCCTTCTCCCCTGGTCTCTTTCGACCTCTAGGCCCTAGCCCCACCTTGGCCGAGAGCTCCACGCCGCCGGCGATGTCGCCGTCGTGGCCACGGTCACCGTAGCACCCAACCGAGCGCACTATCGTGCTCCCCACCTCACCAGGAGCACGCAGCGCGCACTAACGCCTCCCCAAGCCCCCTGCAACGTCGATTCCGACCGCACCCGAACTCCGGCCGCCGCAGCCGAGCTCGCCGCCGTCAACTCCGGCCACCCCGAGCCCAACCACCACCACCAATAGTCGCGGCTCAACCTCAGCAACACGTAGATGCCTTCCGCCGTCCATTTGGTTGCCGGAATGGCAAAAAGCACTTTCGCCGCCGTCTCGGGCCTCGCCGGCGTCATGTCGCCGGTGGGGTTTGACCTGTCCGACCTGGGGTTTGACCCCCCAGGGTCACTGACGCGTGGGCCCTGTCGGTCAGATGGTTAGATTAGCGCTAACCACTGTTAGTTAACCCCCTGACACTGACCAGTGGGCCCCAGCGCCACTAATTAGTAATTAGAATTAATTTAACCCTGTTTAACCCCCCTGTCACTGACGTGTGGGCCCCACACGTCAGGTTTGACTCCAGCCAGCCGCAGTTGACCACTGACGTCATGCTGACGTCATGCTGGCGCAATAACTATAATTTCTGGATTTAATTTAAATCAGGAAATTCCAGAATATTATTTAAACTTCAAAAATTCATAACTTTTATTCTGTAACTCCAAATTGGACAAATTATATATGAAAAATGATCAGAAAAATCCAATCTATCCATCTGTACTATTTTCATGCATGATCAAACAAGTTAAATTGATGTTTTAAGCAGAACAAGGAAAAGCACTTTAAAAGGCCATATTTGAATTTGAAATTTGAATCCTTGATTCAAATTTGTTCAAACCCTTCTGGTTTTAGTTGCATTAGCCCAATACACTCATTTTGCCATGTCTCATGCATGCATCATATTGTTGCATACTGTTTGGTAATGTTTGTGTATCGGTGCTCTCTGCGGCAGGTTCTGTCTCCGAGGAGTACCGTGATTACCCTAACGAAGAACCGTATCAGTGCATCGAACCATCAGGCAAGCAACCAACCATTTGATCATATCGATACAATCCCATGTTCTCGCTCCTGCTCTCTTTTACTGCATTAAGACAACGCGATTCAAACTGCTGTGTGCTACGGTAGTTGAACCCATTTCCTCTGCATGACCTGTCATTGCCACAGTAACTAGATGAAACTCACTAGCATGTGTAGGAGTTGATTGAGCCATATGTATGTGTTGTTCCTACCTTGCTATGCCTGCTATGCTTAGAGTCGTGTCAGGTCTGGTTCATCTGGGTGATGGGCTAGAGTGAAATGATTATGTCGGTAATGAGAGTGGTGTGGTGAACACGATTTGGTAAAGGTATCGATGAGAGGCCATGTAGGAGTACATGGTGGGTTGTTTCATTGAAGCCGACCTTAAGCACTGAGATCTGTATGCGTGATTTAAGATACAGCTACTACCATGCATTGGGCCCTGAAATATGACCCCGCTCGACTTCTTATTCACCCTAGCTCTCTGTCCAGGAGTTGCAAGTAGTTTCTGGTGTTTGTAGCCTACTGGAGGCCGTGGACAGCGCTGACCGTAGGGGTGGGCTGTGATGCGGTAGGTACGTGGCCGGGTGTACCGAATACCCGTTAGGTATCTCGGGAACCCTGTTCACATCGTTCGGGGCCGTATGGGAAACCTCGGCCGGACTCCCTGCGGATGGAACCTGAATAGGCGATAAACCTGGACTAGAGGCTTAAGTGTTTAGGTAGGTCGTGGTCTACACCCACGTCGGCTTTCGCTTGAAGTCTGCCGAGCACATGTCGTGTGCAGACGCTAAGTGGTGGAAACATGTATGAAGAAGTACACCCCTGCAGGGTTATCATAATCTATTCGAATAGCCGCGTCCGCGGTAAAGGACTACTTGGTTGCCTATACAGTTCATAGACAAGTAAATGGAAACTGTTAAAAGCCTCAAGATAAGTGTGAGTGCCGAGGATGGCTCTTCCGTAGGAAGACGGAGGTGGATCCTCGGTAGTGTATTGAAGTGGTGAGTAGTGGACTCGTGTGCGCAAAACCATTTCAAGTTGGAGTATCGTAGGATAGCCTAGCCAAGAGTCAAAGCTGGCTTGCTGCAATAACTCCACCAACCCTTCTTGATACTATGCATGTATGTAGGATCTGATGTAAGTCTTGCTGAGTACCTTTGTACTCATGTTGCTATAATCTACATTTTTACAGAAGACGCTGCAACCCCTTCTGATGGGTTCTATGTAGACGTTGACATCAACGAGTAGGCTAAGGACCCAGGTGGTGACCCTGAGCTTGTGAAGGACCACGTAGTATAGCTAGGCTTTCCAAGCCTCTTTTGTTTTACTAGTTGTCTGTACTCAGACAAGTTACTTCCGCTGCTGGTTTGTATGACTGTATGACTTGTATGTGGGGTCGTGAGACCCGTACCTTTGTGTATGTTATGTATGGCTCACTGAGCCTTAAATAAAGTACTTGTGTCATAGAGTCATGTTGTGATGCTTCGTTGTATTTGCACATATCGAGCATATTGTGTGTATGATTGAAATGCTTGGTATGTGTGGGATCTGACTATCTAGTTGTTTATCTTTAGTAGCCTCTCTTACCGGGAAATGTCTCCTAGTGTTGCCGCTGAGCCATGGTAGCTTGCTACTGCTCTGGAACACTTAGGCTGGCCGGCATGTGTCCTTCTTCGTTCCTGTGTCTGTCCCTTCGGGGAAATGTCACGCTTTGAGTACCGGAGTCCTGTTAGCCCGCTACAGCCCGGTTTACCGGAGTCCTGCTAGCCCAGTGCTACAGCCCGGACCCACTTGCTGATGACCGACACGTTCGAAGCTGGGTCATGGATGCCTGTCCCTGTAAGTCTGTGCCACTTTGGGTTTGCGACTAGTCATGTCAGCCCGGGCTCTTTATCATATGGATGCTAGCGACACTATCATATACGTGAGCCAAAAGGCGCAAACGGTCCCGGGAAAAGGTAAGACGACACCCGTGGGGATACCGTGCGTGAGGCCGCAAAGTGATATGAGGTGTTACCAGCTAGATCGATGTGACATCGAGTCGGGGTCCTGACAGCGTTGGCATCAGAGCCGGACTGCCTGTAGGTTCTCCAAGCCAAACTGGTCGATGTTGAGTCTAGAAATTCTTTAGTTATATGTAGGGGAATTGTTTGTGGGTTGGAACGTAAGGCTCTTTTTACTCCTTATACCTTATGACTTTCTGATCTGAGTCAGTCCATTCTTCCACCGGGGGTTAAGGAATTAGGATCTGTTCTCTCTATCAGGATCACGAGTTACTAATCAGTAGTACCTTATAAGTTTGATGGTTACCAGCCTAGTTCAGTTCTACTACCACATTATGTTGCCAGAATGGTTTCAGAACTTTGATATGATGATGATGAGTGTGTACGAAATCCTTTGTCAAATGTCTCAAATCCTTTTTGAGCATTTACAGCTGTTATGCTGCCGAAATTTTGCTAGAAATTCTAATGCCTTTGCATTATGATTGTGCTTTCAGATGGCCACTCGCGACCTCAATCAAGTGGTTCGCCTGACTCGATGCCTAGATGTACCCGGCCATACTGCTAAGTTGGTCAGGGTAATGACTGAGGCTGGATACCGCTGGTATCCTGAGTACACGGTCGAAGAGCAATTCCGAGATTTTAATCAAAGCCAGTATCTCTGCACTGTCAGGATATTTCCATCTTATCCTGGATCCACCGAGCCTCTTCACTGCTCTTATGGACTCGGGGTTACCATTGAGATGGCTGTGCAGGACGCCGCCTACTCTATGATGACCATTATGCGAGTCAGATCTGGTATATTTCGGGACTCTGATTTCCGGTATATGCCAGGATCACTTCCGGGAGCACAAGGGTATCTCCAGGCTATCTATGCTGACCCCACTCAGGAGGATTCACGGACTCGCACCACTGCTGAGATGCTCGAGGATAAGGACCGTGAAAATCGGGCCTTAAGGCTAGAGCTCTTCAACACCCGTGCTGACCACTGGGCCACTTTGACTCGGTTCGCACCGGCGGTGCAAGCTGGATATTCAGATATGCGCGATCTCTATCCTGTGAGATCTGCTCTGCCAGACGTGATGGTTTGGCGTGATGTAGGAGGCATCACCCCACCTCGCGGTCCCCGCAGGCCACCGTTTGTTGGTCCAAGGCCTCATCCTAGCCCCTATGGTCCACAAGCTCCGCGAGACCGTCTGTTTCCAGATGATCATGTTGAGCTTCCAGGCTATGGAGGTGACTTCTACGAGGACTACTACGGATCGGTCTGAGTTAGTGGTAGTATCACTAGTTCGCACTAGCTGTGTCGTCTATCGTCCCGCGTGACTCGTGGGATATGACCTAGTTTGTACTCCTTCCGGAGGTGTAGAAAAATAATGTATAGGAGCTTGGAATGCCTCCGATGAGATGTAATCCTCTTTTCACCGTAATAGTACTTTGTTTGGTCTTGTACTAAACCCTGTATGGTGTGTATGACGATGGAATAAAAGAAGCAGTTTCTGTATCTACCATGTCATACGGATGATCATCTTGCATTTCGAGTTATTTCTTACATTATATCCTATGTCGGAATTTTACCATCCTGACTAAATCATTGTCTTGTTTACCTAGGATGGTCAACACGCGCGCTAACCCTGCTTCTCAAGAGCAGGCCGAAGGCAGTGAAGCCAGGGATGCAAATCTGCCTCATCCTCCTTCACTAGCCGAGGTGATGATGGAAGCTGAGAGAAACAAGCGGGAGACAAACCGTTTGTTGGAGCGTATTGAACAGAATACAGCACACCATCAGAGGGCTAACGTGGTGTCACTCAGTGATTTTATCAAATTGCATCCACCCACGTTCCACCACTCCGTCGAGCCTCTCGACGCTGATGACTGGCTTCGCAGTATCTCTCACAAACTGCGTTCCGCGCTGGTAGCGGAGGCTGACAAGGTCACCTTTGCTGCATATCATCTTGAAGGCCCCGCCTGTCTATGGTGGGAGAATTATGGAGCTATGCACCCAGCGGGCCATATCACTACTTGGGCTGAATTCAGCGAGGCTTTCCGTGAACATCACATTCCGGAGGGTCTCATGGACCGTAAACGAGAAGAATTTTGCAGTTTCACCCAAGGCCGACTTTCTGTGGATGCCTATAGCAGGGAGTTTGGTAATCTCGCCCGATATGCAACTGAGGAAGTTTCTACTGACGCCAAGAAGCAAGCAAGGTTCCGTAAGGGCCTTAGTCCTGAGCTTCGCCGCGACCTCCGTCTGCATGAGTGCACATCTTTTTCGAAACTTGTCAACAAAGCCATCAGTGCTGAAACTGGTCAGACTGACTATGACGCAACACGCAAGCATGGACGTGACACGGATTCCTCATCCGGTGCTGGTCCTCAGAAGCGCCGCGTGTGGGTGCCCAACACCGCCCTGCCACCCAGGTTTACACCGAGGCCATCCTTCCAGGCGCCTCGCCCCATTCAACAGTCTGCTCCAGCCAAGCCCTATGGGGGTCCAACTAACAATGCTCCTCCACGTACCAGTTCCCTGACTTGTTTCAAGTGTGGGGAATCTGGTCACTATATGCGTGAGTGTCCCCAGACCAACCCCAATCAATCTGCTAAAGCTGTTGGCCGTGGCAAGCCGACAGGAAAAATATTCCACGCCAAGCCGGTCACCGCTTCACGTGGCCATGTCAACTGTATCTCTGCCGAAGAAGCTCAAGAGGATCCCAACGTCGTTCTCGGTACGCTTCTTGTTAACTGCCACCCGGCATCTGTTCTTTTCGATACAGGAGCCTCTCATTCTTTTATATCCGAAAGTTATGCTCGTTTGCATAACGTTGCATTCTGTGACATGCCATCCACTATGGAAATTTCTACCCCTGGTTCTAGATGGCAGACCTCTAGGGTAAGTTATGGAAATGAAATCCAAGTCGACAGACTTGTTTTCCTTGCGTCTTTGATAGCCCTTAAATCTTCAGATATTAATATCATTCTGGGTATGGACTGGATGTCGGCTCATCATGCCCAAATCGATTGCTTCTCTAGGACTGTTCAACTCACCCATCCTTCGGGAAGATAGTCAATGTCTTGACCCGAATAGCCAAGCGACAATTATATTCTCTTAACGCCAGCCCTTTGCCAGACCTTGAGGACGTTCCGGTAGTCCGTGACTTCCCGGATGTCTTTCCAGAGGAATTGCCAGGTGTTCCACCTGACAGGGATGTTGAGTTTGTAATAGACCTCATTCCAGGAACCGTTCCGATTGCTAGAAGACCTTATAAGATGGCACCCCTAGAACTAGCCGAGCTTAAGAAACAACTCGATGAGTCCTTGAAAAAGGGTTTCATCCGACCTAGCTCTTCTCCGTGGGCTTGCCCCGTCCTATTCGTCAAGAAGAAGGATGGTACGGACCGGATGGTTGTAGATTACCGACCTGTCAATTTGGTCACAATCAAGAACAAATATCCGCTTCCCAGGATCAACGACCTGTACGATCAGCTCGCTGGATCCTCAGTCTTCTCCAAGATGGATTTGAGGTTGGGCTACCATCAAATCAAAATCAGAAACGGGGACATTCCTAAAACGGCCTTTGTTACTCGTTATGGCCAATACGAGTACACCGTCATGTCCTTCGGATTAACCAACGCTCCAGCCACCTTTTCTCGGTTAATGAACTCAATCTTCATGGAGTATTTGGATAAATTCGTCGTGGTTTACCTCGATGATATACTCATCTACTCCAAGAACGAGGAAGAACATGCCGAACATCTAAGGCTAGTGTTGCAGAAACTTCGAGAGCATCGCCTTTATGCCAAATTTTCTAAATGTGAATTCTGGTTGTCAGAAGTGACCTATCTGGGTCATGTAATATCTGGTAAAGGTATTGCTGTTAACCCCGAGCGAGTTCAAGCCGTCCTTAACTGGACTCCACCCGAATCGGTCAAGCAAGTTCGGAGTTTTCTAGGCTTAGCGAGCTATTGCCGTCGCTTTGTCGAAAACTTCTCCAAAGTTGCTAAACCTCTAACCGAACTCCTCAAGAAAGATAAGAAGTTCGAATGGACTCCACAATGTGAGCACAGCTTTCAGGAACTGAAAAGACGCCTGACTTCTGCTCCCGTGCTGGTACCGCCAGACTTCTCCAAGGACTTTGTTATCTACTGCGACGCCTCGCGACAAGGACTAGGTTGCATTCTCATGCAAGATCGACACGTAATTGCCTACGCTTCACGACAATTGCACCCACATGAGGAGAATTATCCTACCCATGATCTAGAGCTTGCAGCCGTAGTCTATGCACTTAAGACCTGGCGACATTACCTCCTCGGTAATCGTTGCGAAATATTCACTGATCACCAAAGTCTGAAGTATATTTTCACCCAACCGGATTTGAATCTCAGGCAGAGACGTTGGGTTGAATTGATCACAGACTTCGACTTAGGAATAACCTACACCCCAGGGAAAGCCAACGTCATGGCTGATGCGCTAAGTCGTAAATCTTATTGTAACAATCTGATGTTACAACAAAGTCAACCGCTTCTCCATGAGGAATTTCGGAAGCTTAACCTTCACATTGTTCCTCAAGGATTTCTTTCCACCTTGGTGGCGAAACCTACTCTTACGGATCAAATCATTGCTGCCCAGAAGCGAGATAAGGGAATAGCTAAGATCAAGGAGAACATTGCTAGCGGAGGTGCTAGTTGTTTCTCCACAAATGATCATGGTGTTGTGTACTTTGAGAACCGTCTAGTGGTTCCCAAGAACCAGCATCTACGGCAGTTGATCCTTAAGGAGGCTCATGAATCTCCTCTCACCATTCATCCCGGTAGTACTAAGATGTATCAGGACCTACGCCAGAGGTTCTGGTGGACTAGGATGAAGAGAGAAACTGCTCAGTATATTGCAAATTGCGACGTCTGTCGTCGTGTAAAAGCAGAGCATCAACGGCCTGCTGGCACTCTTCAACCCTTAGCTATTCCTGAATGGAAATGGGATAAAATTGGTATGGATTTCATTACCGGTTTTCCCAGGACCAAGAGAGGGAATAATGCTATTTTCGTCGTGGTCGATCGTCTTTCCAAAGTAGCCCATTTCCTACCTGTTCGAGAGAGTATAACCGCTAGTCAGCTGGCAGACTTATACATCTCCCGAATAGTGTCCCTTCATGGTGTTCCTTTGGAAATTAACTCGGATCGAGGAAGTCTTTTCACCTCTCGATTTTGGGAAAGTTTCCAAAATGCTATGGGAACCCGTCTCTCCTTTAGCACCGCTTTCCACCCTCAGTCGAGTGGTCAAGTGGAACGCGTCAACCAAATTCTAGAAGACATGCTTCGAGCCTCTGTTATCTCATTCGGAATGGACTGGGAGAAGTGCCTTCCATTTGCCGAATTCGCTTACAACAACAGCTATCAATCTAGCTTGGGTAAAGCCCCTTTTGAAGTTCTCTATGGACGACGATGTCGAACACCCCTTAACTGGTCAGAGACCGGGGAAAGACAATTCTTTGGCCCGGATATGATTCAGGAAGCAGAAGAACAAGTTCGTATCGTTCGTGAAAAGTTGAAAACAGCCCAATCCCGTCAAAAGAGTCAATATGACCGAAAACATAAGGCTATGACTTTCGAGGTTGACGAGAAGGCTTATCTTCGGGTCACCCCTCTGAAGGGAACCCATCGTTTCGGTATCAAAGGCAAATTGGCTCCTCGTTACATTGGACCTTTTCGCATTCTTGCCAAACGAGGAGAAGTTGCCTACCAGTTGGAACTACCTCCGCACCTCTCCAGAGTTCATGATGTCTTCCACGTTTCTCAACTCAGGCGTTGCTTCTCGGATCCTATCCGTGAAGTGGACCACGAAACGCTTGATCTCCAAGATAATCTTACATATCGAGAGTACCCCGTTCGTATCCTCGATCAGGCCGAACGTACCACCCGACGTCATAATATCAAGTTTCTCAAGGTTCAATGGTCGCACCATTCTGAGGATGAAGCAACTTGGGAAAGGGAGGATCGTCTTCGACTCGAGTACCCCGCCTTCTTCTCGGAGGAACCCAAATCTCGGGACGAGATTCTTTTGAGTGGGGGTGAGTTGTCACACCCTAGCTAGTCATGCATTAGAGTGTTGCATCATGTTTATTCTTTCATCAGAAACTTGAAATGGGGATGACAGAACCCCCAGTCCCCTCTGAAACCAACTAGGGTTACTAAAATAATTTTTCAATGAACCTGAAATGCCCTTCTAAAATGTCCATCATTTTTGTCTTGGTTCAGAACCTCTGCCAAAAATGGTGCACATTTTCCTAGGCCATCCTAGGGTTTTTGAATTAAATCATAAATATTTGAATTTGGGCATTTAAAATAATATAAAATATTTAAATGCTCAAATATCTCCAAACTAAAATGTTTCATGTTGGAAATAATCCAACTATGGGCCAGGAATAGTTTGGTGATTTTTGAACTTGCCTAGGTATTTTATTAAATTCAACAAAGTTGCAGATATATTAAATAAAAACAGAAACAGAAAGAAAAGGGGGAAAACTTACCTGGGCTCCTCCACTGTGCGGCCCAGCCAGCTGGCCGGCCCAGCCAGCAGCCGGCCCAGCCCACCACTGCAGCCCTCCGTCGTCTTCCTCCCCTCGCCCCGAAGCTGCTGCGTGCTCGCGCGCGCACGGCCACGCGGCCACCTCCTGCTTGCCGACGAGCTCCTGGCCGCGTGGACGACTCCCGCAGGCCGTCCCGATCCCCCCCTGCTCTCTCTCACTCTCTCCCGACTCTTCCCTCCTCTCCCTCGCTCTCTCTCTCACGCGGTCGAGCACCACCGTCGCCGCCGTTCGCCATAGCAGCCATCTCCGACCACCCCTCGCTCCCCCGACTAGCTCAGGAGCTCCGCCTCGACTCCCTCTTCCTCCCCACCGCTCCACAGCTCCCCGGAAGCCCTGCATCGCCGCCACGTCGCCGTTCCCCTCTTCGGGCTCCGATCATCGTCGCCGTCGAATTCGTCGTCTCCAGCGCGTCCCCGAGCCCGCTAACCACCTCTGCAGCCCCGCGGTGAGCCCCCGGATCGTTTCCCCCTTCTCCCCTGGTCTCTTCCGACCTCTAGGCCCTAGCCCCACCTTGGCCGAGAGCTCCACGCCGCCGGCGATGTCGCCGTCGTGGCCACGGTCACCGTAGCACCCAACCGAGCACACCATCGTGCTCCCCACCTCACCAGGAGCACGCAGCGCGCACTAACGCCTCCCCAAGCCCCCTGCAACGTCGATTCCGACCGCACCCGAACTCCGGCAGCCGCAGCCGAGCTCGCCGCCGTCAACTCCGGCCACCCCGAGCCCAACCACCACCACCAATAGTCGCGGCTCAACCTCAGCAACACGTAGATGCCTTCCGCCGTCCATTTGGTTGCCGGAATGGCAAAAAGCACTTTCGCCGCCGTCTCGGGCCTCGCCGGCGTCATGTCGCCGGTGGGGTTTGACCTGTCCGACCTGAGGTTTGACCCCCCAGGGTCACTGACGCGTGGGCCCTGTCGGTCAGATGGTTAGATTAGCGCTAACCACTGTTAGTTAACCCCCTGACACTGACCAGTGGGCCCCAGCGCCACTAATTAGTAATTAGAATTAATTTAACCCTGTTTAACCCCCCTGTCACTGACGTGTGGGCCCCACACGTCAGGTTTGACTCCAGCCAGCCGCAGTTGACCACTGACGTCATGCTGACGTCATGCTGGCGCAATAACTATAATTTCTGGATTTAATTTAAATCAGGAAATTCCAGAATATTATTTAAACTTCAAAAATTCATAACTTTTATTCTGTAACTCCAAATTGGACAAATTATATATGAAAAATGATCAGAAAAATCCAATCTATCCATCTGTACTATTTTCATGCATGATCAAACAAGTTAAATTGATGTTTTAAGCAGAACAAGGAAAAGCACTTTAAAAGGCCATATTTGAATTTGAAATTTGAATCCTTGATTCAAATTTGTTCAAACCCTTCTGGTTTTAGTTGCATTAGCCCAATACACTCATTTTGCCATGTCTCATGCATGCATCATATTGTTGCATACTGTTTGGTAATGTTTGTGTATCGGTGCTCTCTGCGGCAGGTTCTGTCTCCGAGGAATACCGTGATTACCCTAACGAAGAACCGTATCAGTGCATCGAACCATCAGGCAAGCAACCAACCATTTGATCATATCGATACAATCCCATGTTCTCGCTCCTGCTCTCTTTTACTGCATTAAGACAACGCGATTCAAACTGCTGTGTGCTACGGTAGTTGAACCCATTTCCTCTGCATGACCTGTCATTGCCACAGTAACTAGATGAAACTCACTAGCATGTGTAGGAGTTGATTGAGCCATATGTATGTGTTGTTCCTACCTTGCTATGCCTGCTATGCTTAGAGTCGTGTCAGGTCTGGTTCATCTGGGTGATGGGCTAGAGTGAAATGATTATGTCGGTAATGAGAGTGGTGTGGTGAACACGATTTGGTAAAGGTATCGATGAGAGGCCATGTAGGAGTACATGGTGGGTTGTTTCATTGAAGCCGACCTTAAGCACTGAGATCTGTATGCGTGATTTAAGATACAGCTACTACCATGCATTGGGCCCTGAAATATGACCCCGCTCGACTTCTTATTCACCCTAGCTCTCTGTCCAGGAGTTGCAAGTAGTTTCTGGTGTTTGTAGCCTACTGGAGGCCGTGGACAGCGCTGACCGTAGGGGTGGGCTGTGATGCGGTAGGTACGTGGCCGGGTGTACCGAATACCCGTTAGGTATCTCGGGAACCCTGTTCACATCGTTCGGGGCCGTATGGGAAACCTCGGCCGGACTCCCTGCGGATGGAACCTGAATAGGCGATAAACCTGGACTAGAGGCTTAAGTGTTTAGGTAGGTCGTGGTCTACACCCACGTCGGCTTTCGCTTGAAGTCTGCCGAGCACATGTCGTGTGCAGACGCTAAGTGGTGGAAACATGTATGAAGAAGTACACCCCTGCAGGGTTATCATAATCTATTCGAATAGCCGCGTCCGCGGTAAAGGACTACTTGGTTGCCTATACAGTTCATAGACAAGTAAATGGAAACTGTTAAAAGCCTCAAGATAAGTGTGAGTGCCGAGGATGGCTCTTCCGTAGGAAGACGGAGGTGGATCCTCGGTAGTGTATTGAAGTGGTGAGTAGTGGACTCGTGTGCGCAAAACCATTTCAAGTTGGAGTATCGTAGGATAGCCTAGCCAAGAGTCAAAGCTGGCTTGCTGCAATAACTCCACCAACCCTTCTTGATACTATGCATGTATGTAGGATCTGATGTAAGTCTTGCTGAGTACCTTTGTACTCATGTTGCTATAATCTACATTTTTACAGAAGACGCTGCAACCCCTTCTGATGGGTTCTATGTAGACGTTGACATCAACGAGTAGGCTAAGGACCCAGGTGGTGACCCTGAGCTTGTGAAGGACCACGTAGTATAGCTAGGCTTTCCAAGCCTCTTTTGTTTTACTAGTTGTCTGTACTCAGACAAGTTACTTCCGCTGCTGGTTTGTATGACTGTATGACTTGTATGTGGGGTCGTGAGACCCGTACCTTTGTGTATGTTATGTATGGCTCACTGAGCCTTAAATAAAGTACTTGTGTCGTAGAGTCATGTTGTGATGCTTCGTTGTATTTGCACATATCGAGCATATTGTGTGTATGATTGAAATGCTTGGTATGTGTGGGATCTGACTATCTAGTTGTTTATCTTTAGTAGCCTCTCTTACCGGGAAATGTCTCCTAGTGTTGCCGCTGAGCCATGGTAGCTTGCTACTGCTCTGGAACACTTAGGCTGGCCGGCATGTGTCCTTCTTCGTTCCTGTGTCTGTCCCTTCGGGGAAATGTCACGCTTTGAGTACCGGAGTCCTGTTAGCCCGCTACAGCCCGGTTTACCGGAGTCCTGCTAGCCCAGTGCTACAGCCCGGACCCACTTGCTGATGACCGACACGTTCGAAGCTGGGTCATGGATGCCTGTCCCTGTAAGTCTGTGCCACTTTGGGTTTGCGACTAGTCATGTCAGCCCGGGCTCTTTATCATATGGATGCTAGCGACACTATCATATACGTGAGCCAAAAGGCGCAAACGGTCCCGGGAAAAGGTAAGACGACACCCGTGGGGATACCGTGCGTGAGGCCGCAAAGTGATATGAGGTGTTACCAGCTAGATCGATGTGACATCGAGTCGGGGTCCTGACAGCCGTCTTGAGAATGCAAAGGAAATTTGGGATACTTTGATTGATATGCACGAAGGTACCGACTCCGTCAAGGAATCCAAGTTGGATGTGCTTCAAAGTCAGCTTCACAAGTTCAAAATGAAGGATGATGAAGGTGTCGTTGAAATGTACTCTAGGCTTGCTCTTATCACAAATGAGATTGCCAGCTTAGGAAGTGAAGAGATGACCGACAAATTCATCATCAAGAAGATCCTAAGAGCTTTGGACGGAAAATATGATACCGTGTGCACATTGATCCAAATGATGCCCAATTACAAAGATCTCAAGCCAACGGAAGTCATTAGGAGAATTGTTGCTAATGAGATGTCACTCAAGGATAAGGAGGAGCTCCACAACAAGTCAAGTGGTGCTTACAAAGCCTCATGTGAAGCTCCCTCATCATCAAGTGAGAAACAAACCTTCAATGAAGAATTGGGCCTAATGGTGAAAAACTTCAACAAGTTTTACAAGAGTAGAAGCAAAGAGAGAAGCTCCAAGTCAAGGTCCTACAATGACAAAAGATCTTCTAGTCGAGAGTGTAATTGCTACAACTGTGGAAGACCCGGACACTACTCCAATGAGTGTACGGCTCCCTACAAAAGAAGAGAAGAATCACCAAAAAGGAGAAGTAGAAGAGAAGAATCACCACCAAGAGAGAGAAGGAGTAGAGATGATCATTATGACCGAAGAACATCCCGGAGAAGCAAGGATTCAGAAAGGAAGGACAAGTCATCAAGGAGCTACACAAAACAAAGACATCAGGCTCATGTTGGTGAATGGGTATCCGGCTCCGACTCCGACAATCACTCCGAGAGAAGCTATCAGTCCGACTTTGAATATACTCAAGATGAAGGTGTTGCCGGTCTAGCACTTGTGTCAACCAACTCCTAAGACATATTTGATTCACCAAATGAAGGACTTGGAAGATGCTTCATGGCTAAAGGCCCAAAGGTAACACACCCCGAGTATGTTGATTTCAGTAGTGATGAATATGACTTGTTAGGTGATGATGATTTACTTGTTGACAATTCTAGTGATGAATACTATGATGAAACGTCAATTAATCATGCTAATCGAGATAAAACGAATGACAATGATAAGGAGAAGATTGAGATTCTAACTAAAGAACTAAACACTCTTAAGTTAGCTCATGAAACTATCTTAGAAGATCATCGAGAACTTTTAAGGACTCATGAGAAGTTACGTTTTGAAAAGCTCAACCTTGAGCAAGAGCATGAGTTCTTAAAGGCAATCAATGATGATCTTCGTAAGAAAAGTTCTTATTACATTGCCAAGCATTTACTTTTATCCACTTACATGTCTCAAGTCAAGTCTAGTAACAAGAACAAGAAGGATTCTTCCTCTAGTAGTAACAATAATCATGTTAAATCCAATGTTGTTGCTTCTAGTAGTTCTCTTGATTCCATTAATGATTCTCTTAGCCAAGTTACACTTGAGCAAGAAAATAGCTTATTGAAGGGAATTATAGAGAAAGGTGTTTACAAGAGTGATGGAGTCCTGGATTAGGGGGTATCCGGACAGCCGTACTATATACTTTGGCCGGACTGTTGGACCGTGAAGATACGAGACTCAAGATTTCATCCCGTGTCCGGATGGGACTCTCCTTTGCGTGGAAGACAAGCTTGGCGATCTGGATATTGTGTTTCCTTCTTTGTAACCGACTCCATGTAAACCCTAGCCCCCTCCGGTGTCTATATAAACCATAGGGTTTAATACGAGGGACGATCACAATCATAATCATCATAGGCTAGCTTCTAGGATTTAGCCTCTACGATCTCATGGTAGATCAACTCTTGTAATACCCATATCATCAATATCAATCAAGCAGAAAGTAGGGTTTTACCTCCATCGAGAGGGCCCGAACCTGGGTAAACATTGCGTCCCTTGCATCCTGTTACCATCAGCCTTAGACGCATAGATCGGGACCCCCTACCCGAGATCCGCCGGTTTTGACACCGACATTGGTGCTTTCATTGAGAGTTCCTTTGTACCGTGGCTGCAAGGCTCGATGGCCCGTCTCGTTGTCAAGGACAACATCACCTCTGGGGGAGCGCTGGCGGTAGGCCAGACTCTCCGATTAGGCGGCTTCGTCATGGCCGCCCGACCTCTCAAGTCATCAAAAATAGCCTCCACATCGATTCGGAACTCGCCGAACAGATGAATCCAATAGAGCTCTCCTCCTTCAATGAGCTCTTGGATCGCATCGCCGCTTTGGGAGTCGCTACAGACTATGATCGGGTCGGGCTTAAACCCGACCAGAGGGATATTAAATCCCCACCGGTCACCCACGAGATAGCGGTAGTGGAGGAGCCGCATACGGATTATCCCTCTATTTTGAGGACGAATTATGTCCGGATTACCGAGCTCTCTGAGCCGGATACCCGCTCGCGGGAAAACATGACCCAGACCCCGGATTTAGAATCGGGTATCGGGCCGGAAAAATCGGGCAGCACTCTGGATCCCGAGCTATCAAGGTCAGAGGCTCCTCTGCCCCTGGGCGTTAGATCGGATCAGAATCCAGATTCAGCTACACCTGATACGTCTCCAACGTATCTATAATTTTTGATTGCTCCATGCTACTTTATCTACTGTTTTGGACTATATTGGGCTTTATTTTCCACTTTTATATTATTTTTGGGACTAACCTATTAACCTGAGGCCCAGCCCAGAATTGCTGTTTTTTGCCTTTTTCAGTATTTCGAAGAAACAGAATATCAAATGGAGTCCAAACGGAATGAAACCTTCGGGAACGTGATTTTCTCATCAGATAAGATCCAGGACTTGGACCCTCTGTCAAGAAAGCGACGAGGCGGTCACGAGGGTGGAGGGCGTGCCCCTCCCCCCTGGGCGCGCCCCCCTACCTCGTGGGCCCCTCGAAGCTCCACCGACGTACTCCTTCCTCCTATACTTACGTACCCCCAAACGATCATAAGGGGAGCCAAAAACCTAATTCCACCACCGCAACCTTCTGTATCCACGAGATCCCATCTTGGGGCCTGTTCCGGAGGTCCGCCGGAGAGGGCATCCACCACGGAGGGCTTCTACATCAACACCATAGCCCCTCCGATGAAGTGTGAGTAGTTTACTTCAGACCTTCGGGTCCATAGATAGTAGCTATATGGCTTCTTCTCTCTTTTTGGATCTCAATACAATGTTCTCCCCCTCTCTCGTGGAGATCTATTCGATGTAATCTTCTTTTTGCAGTGTGTTTGTTGAGACCGATGAATTGTGGGTTTATGATCGAACTTATCTATGGAAAATATTTGATTCTTCTCTGAATTCTTTTATGTATGATTGAGTTATCTTTGCAAGTCTCTTCGAATTATCCGTTTGGTTTGGCCAACTAGATTGGTAGTTCTTGCAATGGGAGAAGTGCATGGCTTTGGGTTCAATCTTGCGGTGTCCTTACTCAGTGACAGAAAGAGTTGCAAGGCACGTATTGTATCGTTGCCATCGAGGATAACAAGATGGGGTATTTATCATATTGCATGAATTTATTCCTCTACATCATGTCATCTTGCTTAAGGCGTTACTCTGTTTCTAATTTAATACTCTAGATGCATGCTGGATAGCGGTCGATGAGTGGAGTAATAGTAGTAGATGCGGAATCATTTTGATCTACTTGTTTTGGACGTGATGCCTATATACATGATCATTGCCTAGATATACTCATAACTATGCTCAATTCTGTCAATTGCTCAACAGTAATTTGTTCACCCACCGTAGAATACTTATGCTCTTGAGAGAAGCCACTAGTGAAACCTATGGCCCCCGGGTCTATTCTCATCATATCACTCTCCATCACTTTATTTACTTGCTTTGCCTTTTACCTTCTACTTTGCATCTTTATACCAAAAATACCAAAAATATTATCTCTATCAGATCTCACTCTCGTAAGTGACCGTGAAGGGATTGACAACCCCTAAGCGTTGGTTGCGAGTTGCTATCGTTTTGTGCAGGTACGAGGGACTTGCGCATGACCTCCTACTAGATTGATACCTTGGTTCTCAAAAACTGAGGGAAATACTTACGCTACTGTGCTGCATCACCCCCTCCTCTTCGGGGAAAACCAACGCAAGCTCGAGACGTAGCAAGAAGGATTTCTGGCGCCGTTGCCGGGGAGGCTTACGGAAAAGTCAACATACCAAGTACCCATCACAATCCCTATCTCTCTCATTACATTATTTGCCATTTGCCTCTCGTTTTCCTCTCCCCCACTTCACCCTTGCCATTTTATTCGCCCTCTCTTTTTCGTTCGCCTTCTTCCCGTATGTATCTTTGTTTGTGTTTCCTTGTGCCTTCTATATGCTTGCATCTTCGCTCGCTGAAAATCTATTGATATGGATCCACTTAAAGTGTTCTACTTGGATCATCTTCGATCCTTATGCGCTCGTGCTGAAACCCCAACTAGCCTAGTTGATGGGAAATATTTAGATGAGCATGCTCATTATGTGCGTCACCATTTGTCTGAAAAAGGGAGACTCTTATGGAGTCAAATAAACAGATTGCTGTGTTATGCTTGGAATCTTTGTGAAATTTATGATTTTACTTGTTGCTCTAAGAACCCTAAAAACACCTTCCTTACCTATGTGAGTTTAATGAAAATGAAATCTTATCTTCTTATGCAAAGGGTGTTTACAGTTACTATGATATCGAACAAATTGAAGAATTTGTTGCTTTTAAGGGTGCTTTGAAGTTGCTTCTTTGATTGAAAAGTATGATATTACTCTCTACGAATCTGAAAATTTTGACATACTTAAATATTGCTATGAAAACTATGCTCATAATGTCAATGTCAAAGAATTTATTGAGAGAATGATCACTGCTTTGGAAGGAAATAATGATATGCATGAATCTATAGATAATGATGATTCCGATGATTTGATTGAAATATCCCTTGATGAACATGATGCTTGCTATCCTTGTGGCCATGATGCCGATATTTATGAAGATGAATTTGCTATAGTTCCTTATGTTAAACATGAGATCGTTGCTATTGCGCCCATACTTGATAGTTCCTTTGATGAAAAGCATGATTGCAATGATTTTACTATAAATTCTCTTGATGTCAATTGTGTTGTGATATGCAAAACCCTAAGCTTGGGGATGCTAGTTTTGCTATGACTACTACTTGTTGCAATGATCATGATTGGGGTGATTCTTCTTTTGATCTTGGAAATTTATTTAACCCCCATGATGAATATGAGATTGATAATAGTGTTTGCAATACTATTGAAAGTGGGTTTGTAAAAGTGTCAACTTTAGATCCCACATATTTGGAGAATGTTCAATCTTATGGTATTTTTGATAAAAGTGGGTTTGGAGAGGTCATGACTTTAGTTAATGTTAATCCCACTATCGTGGAAGAGTGTCAACTTTGCATGCATGTGGATCATGTTGAGAATATGTTATGCGATAGCTATTTTGTTGAGTTTGCTTATGATCCTACATGTAATTATTATGAGAGAGGAAAATATGGTTGTAGAAATTTTCATGTTACTAAATTACCTCTCATCATGTTGAGATTGCTATCGTCTCTTTCTTATTCCTTGCATATGCTAGTTTTTGTTTGCCTTGCAAATTTGTTTGCTTATAATATTCCTATGCATAGGAAGTATGTTAGACTTAGATGTGTTTGTCACGTGTTTCATGATGCTCTCTTTGCGCTTCAATTCTTGTCTTTCTTGTGAGCATCATTAAAATTATCAATGCCTAGCTAGGGGCGTTAAACGATAGCGCTTGTTGGGAGGCAACCCACTTTTATTTTGTGTTTTTGTTTTTTTCTTCTATTTAGCAATAAATAATCCATATACCTTCTGTTTGGATGTGGTTTTATGTTTTAATTAGTGTTTGTGCCAAGTAGGACCTATAGGATAACCTACGATGATAGTTGGTTTGATTCTGCTGAAAAACAGAAACTTTGCACGCACGAATATAATTATGATAAATTACAGGAACGTGCTTTTGCGTTGATTCTTTTTTCTGATGATCAATAATTTTTTTTTGCAGAACTTCCTATTTTTGTAGAATTTGTAGAGTTCCAGAAATTTGCGTTAGTTGCAGATTACTACAGACTGTTCTGTTTTTGACAGATTCTGTTTTTCGTGTGTTGTTTGCTTATTTTGATGAATCTATGGCTAGTAAATTAGTTTATAAACCATATAGAGGTTGGAATACAGTAGGTTTAACACCAATATAAATAAAGAATGAGTTCATTACAGTACCTTGAAGTAGTCTTTTGTTTTCTTTCTCTAATGGAGCTCACGAGATTTCGGTTGAGTTTTGTGTTGTGAAGTTTTCAAGTTTTGGGTGAATTCTTTTGATGGATTATGGAACAAGGAGTGGCAAGAGCCTAAGCTTGGGGATGCCCATGGCACCCCCAAGATAATCCAAGGACACCAAAAAGTCAAAGCTTGGGTATGCCCCGGAAGGCATCCCCTCTTTCGTCCACTTCCATCGGTAATTTACTTGGAGCTATATTTTTATTCACCAACATGATATGTGTTTTGCTTGGAGCGTCTTGTATTATTTGTGTCTTTGCTTGTTAGTTTACCACAATTATACTTGCTGTACACACCTTTTGAGAGAGCCATTCATGAATTGGAATTTGTTAGAATACTCTATGTTCTTCACTTATATCTTTTGAGCTTGATAGTTTTGCTCATAGTGCTTCACTTATATCTTTTGAGCGTGATAATTTTTGCTCTAGTGCTTCACTTAGATCTTTTTGAGCATGGTGGTGGATTTGTTTTAAAGAAACTTGATCTCTCATGCTTCACTTAGATTATTTTGAGAGTCTTTAATAGCATGGTAATTTGCTTAATGTTAATATACGTGGTATTCAAGATGTGTGAAACTTCCTTTTGAGTGTGTTGAATACTAAGATAAGTTTGATGCTTGATAATTGTTTTGAGATATGGAGGTGATAATATCAAAGTCGTGCTAGTTGGGTGATTATGAATTCAAATAATTCTTGTGTTGAAGTTAGCAAATCCCGTAGCATGCACGTATGGTTAAAGTTATGTAACAAATTTGAAACATAAAGTGTACCTGGCTTGTGCATCCTTATGAGTGGCGGTCGGGGACGAGCGATGGTCTTTTCCTACCAATATATCCCCCTAGGAGCATGCGTGTAGTATTTGAACTTTTGATGACTTCTAAATTTTTGCAACAAGTATATGAGTTCTTTTGACTAATGTTGAGTCCGTGGATTATACGCACTTTTACCTTTCTGCCATTGCTAGCCTCTTCGGTACCGTGCATTGCCCTTTCTCACATTGAGAGTTGGTGCAAACTTCTCCGGTGCATCCAAACCCCGTGATACGATACGCTCTATCACACATAAACCTCCTTTTATCTTCCTCAAAACAGCCACCATACCTACCTATCATGGCATTTCCATAGCCATTCCGAGATATATTGCCATGCAACTTCCACCATCAACATCGTGACATGCATTACTTTTGTCATATTGCCATTGCATGATCTTGTAGTTGACATCGTATTTGTGGCAAAGCCACCATGCATTATTTTTCATACATGCCACTCTTGATTCATTGCACCATCCCGGTACACCGCCGGAGGCATTCATATAGAATCATATCTTGTTCTAGTTTCGAGTTGTAATTCATATGTTGTAATGAATGTGTGATGATCATCATTATTAGAGCATTGCCCAAAAAAAAGAGAAAGGCCAAAATAAAAAAAGAAAGGCCCAAAAAAAATAAAAAAAATAAAAAAAATAAAGGGTAATGCTACTATCTCTTTTTCCACACTTGTGCTTCAAAGTAGCACCTTGTTCTTCATGTAGTGAGTCTCATATATTGTGCTTCAAAGTAGCACCAAGTTTTTCACGTAGCGAGTCTCATAAGTTGTCTTTTTATACTAGTGGAAAATTTTCATTATAGAACTTGGCTTGTATATTCCTACGATGGGCTTCCTCAAATGCCCTAGGTCTTCGTGAGCAAGCAAGTTGGATGCACACCCACTAGTTTTCTTTTGTTGAGCATTCATAGCTCTAGTGCATCCATTGCATGGCAATCCCTACTCGCTCACATTGACATCTATTGATGGGCATCTCCATATCCCATTGATATGCCTAGTTGATGTGAGACCTTCTCCTTTTTTGTCTTCTCCACACAATCCCCATCATCATATTCTATTCCACCCATAGTGCTATATCCATGGCTCACGCTCATGTATTGCGTGAAGGTTGAAAAAGTTTGAGATTATTTAAGTATGAAACAATTGCTTGGCTTGTCATCGGGGGTATAGAAGTTGGGAACATCTTTGTGTGACGAAAATGAAGCATAGCCTAACTATATGATTTTGTAGGGATGAACTTTCTTTTGCCATGTTATTTTGAGAAGACATGATTACTTTGATTAGTATGCTTGAAGTATTATTATTTTTGTGTCAATATGAACTTTTGTCTTGAATCTTTCGGATCTGAATATTCATATCACAATTAAGAAGTTTTACATTGAAATTATGCCAAAGTATCACTCCGCATCAAAAATTCTTTTTTATCATTTACCTACTCGAGGACGAGCAGGAATTAAGCTTGGGGATGCTTGATACGTCTCCAACGTATCTATAATTTTTGATTGCTCCATGCTACTTTATCTACTGTTTTGGACTATATTGGGCTTTATTTTCCACTTTTATATTATTTTTGGGACTAACCTATTAACCGGAGGCCCAGCCCAAAATTGCTGTTTTTTGCCTTTTTCAGTATTTCGAAGAAACAGAATATCAAACGGAGTCCAAACGGAATGAAACCTTCGGGAACGTGATTTTCTCATCAGATAAGATCCAGGAGACTTGGACCCTCCGTCAAGAAAGCCACGAGGCGGTCACGAGGGTGGAGGGCACGCCCCTCCCCCCTGGGCGCGCCCCTACCTCGTGGGCCCCTCGAAGCTCCACCGACGTACTCCTTCCTCCTATATATACCTACGTACCCCCAAACGATCAGAAGGGGAGCCAAAAACCTAATTCCACTACCGCAACCTTCTGTATCCATGAGATCCCATCTTGGGGCCTGTTCTGGAGCTCCGCCAGAGAGGGCATCGACCATGGAGGGCTTCTACATCAACACCATAGCCCCTCCAATGAAGTGTGATTAGTTTACTTCAGACCTTCGGGTCCATAGCTAGTAGCTAGATGGCTTCTTCTCTCTTTTTGGATCTCAATACAATGTTCTCCCCCTCTCTCGTGGAGATCTATTCAATGTAATCTTGTTTTTGCGGTGTGTTTGTTGAGACCGATGAATTGTGGTTTTATGATCCAACTTATCTATGGAAATATTTGATTCTTCTCTGAATTCTTTTATGTGTGATTGAGTTATCTTTGCAAGTCTCTTCGAATTATCCGTTTGGTTTGGCCAACTAGATTGGTAGTTCTTGCAATGGGAGAAGTGCATGGCTTTGGGTTCAATCTTGCAGTGTCCTTACTCAGTGACAGAAAGAGTTGCAAGGCACGTATTGTATTGTTTCCATCGAGGATAACAAGATGGGGTATTTATCATATTGCATGAATTTATTCCTCTACATCATGTCATCTTGCTTAAGGCGTTACTCTGTTTTTAACTTAATACTCTAGATGCATGCTGGATAGCGGTCGATGAGTGGAGTAATAGTAGTAGATGCAGAATCGTTTCGATCTACTTGTTTTGGACATGATGCCTATATACATGATCATTGCCTAGATATACTCATAACTATGCTCAATTCTGTCAATTGCTCAACAGTAATTTGTTCACCCACCGTAGAATACTTATGCTCTTGAGAGAAGCCACTAGTGAAACCTATGGCCCCCGGGTCTATTCTCATCATATCAATCTCCATCACTTTATTTACTTGCTTTGCCTTTTACTTTTTACTTTGCATCTTTATACCAAAAATACCAAAAATATTATCTCTATCAGATCTCACTCTCGTAAGTGACCGTGAAGGGATTGACAACCCCTAAGTGTTGGTTGCGAGTGGCTATCGTTTTGTGCAGGTACGAGGGACTTGCGCTTGACCTCCTACTGGATTGATACCTTGGTTCTCAAAAACTGAGGGAAATACTTACGCTACTGTGCTGCATCACCCCCTCCTCTTCAGGGAAAACCAACGCAAGCTCGAGACGTAGCAACACCCACCCACCCGGACTTAAACCATCTCTCCCATATCATACAAGAGCCCCAAGAAACAGTACATCACTATTGGGCCAGATTCCTCCTTGTGCTAAACAAGGTAAAGGACTGTCGTGAGGAAGATGCAATCTCACTTTTCTGCAAAAACTGCACGAACAAAGGGATCCTTAATGCTATAAGTCGTCGTGACATAGCACACTTTGCTGACTTAGCAGCCATAGTACAGAAGTACTGTGTGACGGAGAGCGCCTGGAAAACCCAAGCAGAATTTTGGGATAGTTCGGCTCTCACTAAAACCTTTGTCCGAACTAAACGAGCGAACTCTCGTAAGTCAGCCGATCCAATCCCCAAGAAACCAAAGCCCACCCCAGGGCACGGAACCGTATTGGAAGAATGGCTCAATGGGCCATGTAAACTCCATAACACGCTGGACACTACACCAACACATAGCCTTAGAGCATGTTGGATACTCCGGTAGGTAGCAAAAAGTGGCGAGGATCTTCTTTTAACCATAAAGCAGAACAACATCCCGCCAAAGAAAACAATACGGTACTAACAGTCTTTGAGACTTTTACCTTAAACAATAGGCGCAAGCGAGCTCATCAAAATTTCGCTGAAATTTGCCATGTGGCAAAAATAAATCCGTGGAACGACACTGCTATAACTTTCAGTGCCAGTGATGAACCTCAATTCCAGACAGTCCGGTCACCAGTCGCTTTGGTCCTTAGCCCAATCGTGGACGGCTTTCGGCTAACTAAGGTACTCATGGACGGCGGAAGTGGATTAAACTTGATCTATGAAGAAACACTCAACAAGATGGAAATTGATAAAAGCCGCATTGAGCAAAGTGGCACAACCTTTAGGGGAATCATCCCTAGCCGGGAAGCGCGGTGTGCGGGAAAAATCACACTTGATGTGGTATTCGGCACTCCGGAGAATTACAGGTCCGAAGAAATCACATTCCAGGTGGCTCCTTTTAGCAGCGGATACCACGCCCTTTTAGGGCAGGACACGTTCACAAGCTTTCAAGCTATACCCCATTATGGGTAAATGAAGCTTAAAATGCCCGGACCCAATGGAATCATCACTCTAGCCAGTGATCCAGACGTCACACTTCACGCCAAAAACAAAACCGTAGCACTAGCCCTGGAAGCATTATTCGAAGCTCTAGCAGTCGAAGAACTAACAATGCTGCGTGCCACCATGGACAGGGACGATGTGATACTCGACAAGCGACCCAAGTCTACCTCATTTAAACCGCAGACGAGATAGTCAAATTCTAGTCCATCCAACGGACCCCACGAAGACAGCTTCCATCGGGACACAGTTGAGCCCCACAATGGACACTGCACTGCGAGACTCCCTACGCAAGAATTGGGACATTTTCGCCTGGCACCCCTCGGACATGCCGGGCATCCCATGCAGACTGGCCGAACACAGCCTCAATATACTAAAAGGATACAAGCCTGTCAAACAAACTCTAAGGCGCTTTTCAGGGCCCAAATGACAAGCCATGGGGGAAGAGCTAGCCAAGCTACTTGAGGCCAGATTCATTAGAGATATCAAGCATCCGGACTGGCTGGCAAATCTGGTAATGGTACCAAAGAAGGACAAATCCTGGTGCCTATGCGTCGACTTCAAAGACCTCAACAAGGCTTGCCCCAAGGATCCCTTCCCCCTCCCTCGCATCGACCAAATCATCGACGCCACCGCAGGACACGACTCACTGTGTTTCCTCGACGCATACTCCGGATACCATCAAATAAAGATGGCAGAGTCCGACCAAGCTGCAACGGCTTTCATAATGCCATATGGTCCTTTCTGCTTCAACACTATGCCTTTCGGGCTTAAAAATGCCGGCGCAACCTATCAACGCATGATTCAAACATGCCTGGAAAAGCAAATCGGCAAGACATTGGAGGCATATGTGGACGACGTGGTCATAAAAACAAGACACGTCGAAACCCTAACAGACGACTTAAGGCTTACGTTCGATAACCTCCGAACATATGACATCAATATAAACCCGGGAAAATGTGTTTTCGGCGTGCCCTCTGGGAAGCTGCTCGGCTTCATTGTTTCCAATAGAGGAATTCAGGCTAATCCGGCAAAAATCCGAGCTCCATCGCAGTTGGCTATCCCAATAGACCTCAAGCATATCCAGAAACTAGCTGGATGCGTGGCTGCCTTAAGCTGCTTTATCTCCCGGTTAGGAGAAAAGGCATTACCTCTTTACCGTGTCCTTTGGCGCACCGTACACTTCGTGTGGACGGATGCAGTTGCGGCCGGACTGGATGAAATAAAGACCTTATTGGCCAGTAATCCAGTCCTAACAGCGCCAAATATTGGCGAACCTATGCTGCTGTACATAGCTGCAACACATCAAGTTGTAAGCGCAGTGCTCGTCGTCGAACGAGAGGCTGATGGATTCAAATTCCCGCTCCAGAAGCCGGTATATTACGTATCCACAGTTCTTATCCCATGCAAATCCCGATACCCACACTATCAAAAGATAGCATACGCGGTCTTCATGGCATCCCGGAAGCTACGACACTACTTTCAAGAGTGTTCGATTACGGTGGCCTCCGAAGTACCACTCAACGACATAATAAATAACCGCGACGCTACGAGCCAGATTGCTAAATGGGCCATCAAGCTCCTTCCGTTCGACATAACATACAAACCACGATGGGCCATCAAGTCGCAAGTACTGGCTGACTTTGTCGCCGAATGGACAGAAGCCGAACTCCCTAAAGAGTACGACACGTACTCTAACTGGATCATGCACTTCGACGGCTCTAAAATGCTGGCCGGACTGGGAGCAGGTGTAGTCCTGATGTCGAGACACGGTCCAATACGTACTCCAAATATTATACACAAACTCCAACAATGCAGCCGAATACGAGGCTCTGTTGCACGGTCTTCGGGTGGTAGTCTCTATGGGCATTCAACGCCTGGAGGTGAGCGGGGATTCAAACCTCGCAATTTCACAAATAAACGGAGACTTTGATGCCAAGGATCCGAAAATGGCGGCCTACCATAATGCTGTCCTCAAAATGTCAGCTCAGTTTGAGGGGCTCGAATTCCACCATGTGGCTCGAGAAAACAATCAAGCGGCGGATGTCCTCGCCCACATCGGCGCTAAGCGTGACCCTGTCCCACCGAACATATTCCTGGAAAGGTTGTTCAAGCCATCCGTGGTATGGGAAGGGGAGTCCGGCAACACTAGCACGGATCCGAATACACCCCCAGATTCCGAACCATCAGACATAATCGGCGGCTCCGCCACCGAAATAACACCTTCGGCCCACGAAATCATGGCTGTAATCGCCTCGTGGACCGAGCCTTTCTTGGCCTACCTAAATAGGCAGGAGCTCCCCAAGGACCAAAATGAAGCACGTTGTATTGTGCGGCGTTCCAAGGCGTACAAAGTACATGAGGGAGAACTCTGTAAGAAGAGTGCGACCGGAGTACTCCAAAGATGCATCTCCGAAGAGGAAGGGCGGCAGCTGTTGGCTGAAATCCATGCCGGACTGGGCGGGCACCATGCCGCGGCTTGGGCACTCGTCAGCAAGGCCTTCCGTACAGGCTTTTACTGCCGACAGCCCGAGCAGACGCACAAGACCTTGTCCAACACTGCGTCGGTTGCCAGCTCTTTGCCAATCAGAGTCATATGCCCCCTACCGCTCTCCAAACAATCCCCATTACTTGGCCCTTCGCGGTCTGGGGGCTGGATAGGGTCGGACCCCTTAAAGAGGGAAGCCATAAGAAAAAAATACTTATTGGTCATGGTGGACAAGTTCACCAAATGGACAGAAGCTAAACCAGTCAAAACGGCCGAATCCGGACCAGTGATAGACTTCATATCCGGGGTTGTACACCGATACGGCGTCCCCCACAACATCATCACTGATAATGGCTCAAACTTCACAGCCGATGAAGTGAAAACTTGGTGCGGCAACATGGGCATTAAGCTCGATTACGCCTCCATCTACCATCCCAAACAAACGGCCAGGTCAAACGTGCAAACGGTCTCATCATGAGCGACATCAAACCCAGACTAGTGCGATCCTTGATAGAATCGGACACGCACTGGGTCGAGGAGCTCGACTCCGTACTCTGGGGGCTGCGGACCACGCCGAATCGCACCACCGGATATACACCATTTTTATGGTGTACGGCGCAGAAGCAGTACTACCCTGCGACATAATACATGATTCGCCTCGCATGCGCATGTACGAAGAGAAGGAAGCCGAGTTGGATCGGCAGGATAACTTAGATGCCCTGGAGGAGGAGCGCGACGTCGCAAAAGCCCGTTCCGCATTCTATCAGCAGCAGGCTCGACAGTACCAAAGCAGAGAAGTGCGGGCCAAAACTTATAATATTGGCGAACTCGTTCTACGCCTACCAGAGAAGAAGAAGGACAAGCTCAAACTTAAGTGGGAGGGTCCTTCGTTATCGATAAAGTTCTCACCGGAGGAGCGTACCGCCTACGTAATGCATCCGATAACAGACCCGAGCCAAACCCATGGAATGCGGCCAGACTCCGGAGATTCTACACCTAGCGCCGAACTCAGTGTTCGTCTCCTTACCCCCTCCTTTTAATTTATGTTCCCCCCTTTTCCTTTCTTGACCTTTTTCCTTCTTCACACAAAGTACTCAATACAGTGCAGACGCTCGGATCACTCCAGCCGCACTATGTGTGTAAGCTATACCTGGGGTCTTCCTATATGGAAGCTAAATATAATTGCTTTCATGGCTTCTTGCCTATCACATATGCATTCTTTTTCCATATGTGCCCCTTTTTTCACCATTATATGCATCAATATGACTTAAGATGTGGCCATGCTGGGTTGCCTGGCTCTTGCGTTTATGCCCTACGTTCCCGTTAATTTGGCTAGGGCATAAGGGGAGCACCTCTGCGATTGTTACTGTCGGTTCAGCCGGATGTGTACCTCAGACTGGGCGAAGCTGAAAGCTAGCGATCTTAAGGGAATATTCGGTCGGTGAATAAAAGATGCTTTTTGTTCATTACAATATGAATCCCCAGAAGTTTTTTGTATCCCACGTCCCTGTTCGCAGTCCAGACATGTACATCGTTGCATGCGTACCCAGGGAAAGGAACCCCTAACGGGACTATTCTCCCTGGAAGATGTTTCTTACCATCCATGTAATATAACATAACTAGTTGGGTACTTGTCTGTTCAAGAACTTATGACCCCTACGCCTGGTTTCCACGCATACCCCGGTTATGTATAACTGAGCGGGTATTCGGATACACCCCGGACTGTCGGATCCGGGGGCTGAAGCGAAAAGGTCCGCCATGACAAATGATTTTAATCCGGCTAGGGACTACATATGTCCATTGAATTACACAGTCACTTGGACTGACTATATTCTTTCTCTATACCATCCAACAGGCTATCTAGCTTACAATCATGTTGGGAATACTTTGCGGCTAACGCTACTTGGTCATACACCAGACTCACGGGAATTTCTTGCCCATCTGGCCCCGCCGGTCCGACTTTGGCCATATGGTTCGGTTCAAGCTTGGTGTAGCGCGTCTTCACGATAGCCCATGCTTCTCTTGCACCTTGTCGGCAGGCTGACATCTTCCACAATCGGAAGCACCGCCGTGCTCCTTGGAGGATATCCACGAGCTCCCCCATGCCTTTTGGCTGGTAGCTTGATGGCCACAAGGCCTGGGCAATACCCTGCATCACCTGTCGAGCTTGCTCGTGCAGCTGTGAGAGGTCTTGCAGCAAATCGCCTGCACGCGAGCATCTCTTCTTCAGGGCGGCCCGTCAACATACCTACAAATAACAATTCTTTCAATATGCTTCCTCTCCGAGTTGTGCTATAGTTCGTCTAGGCACTTACCATAAATGCTGTGACGAAGCCTTTTGTTCTCCTTCATGGAGTCCGCCAGCTGAGCACGAACATCTTTTAATTCGACGCCCAGCCGGACATTGGCATCTTGAAGATTGTTCTTCTCCTGCCTAACTTGCGTAAGAACACGCTCGCCAGATTTTAGCTATCGTTGGAGATGCGACTCGTTATCTCTCACGACCTCCGGATTCGCCCCGGGATTTTCTGCAGAATTTTCTGTTAGACTTATCATACAAGCCACTTACTAACTAGTACATTTCCATACAATTGAGACAAATGTTACCAGATGAGGCCTTCTGGGATTCCTCTAACTTGGCAACCGTGGCCCTCAGCTGGGTCTTGCACTCCTCCAGCTCTCAAGACAATTGGGCATTCTTATCTACAAGGACCTGTGCATAAATTGATCCTTAAAACAGTTGTTCCAACCATTTCAAGTCTCAGGGGCTACTGCTATACATGCTTATTTAATTTTCCTACCCGTATATCTTTGGCATACTGGTCTGTCGCTCGGGCAAGCCCGCCTTGAGCAGCTCGGATGTATGCGTCTCCCGAATTGAAAGCATTAAATGCCTCTTCAGAAAAGATGTTGTTGCAAAGTACGGCCCGTCGGCGCCCGTGATTCATGGCGCTCTCTACTTTGGAATTCGTGGCGGAGAGCATATCCGCATCCTCTGTCGGAGGACAATTCGGCATCGGCCCCGCGTCCGCCTCCTCTCTCGAAGCCGGTTCTGGAATCCGGCTGGTGGAGGCGTGATTGGCAAGATCTCCGGATATACACTACAAAAAAATACACTTCCGTGATGATACGTGTTTGTCACAGTAGGTCACATTTTTTGTCATGCATGTACATCAATGATAAATATATGACAGAATCAAGATAGTCATACATGTGCTGTCGTAGAAGTGTTCCATGACATTACCAAAATTATCATCACGGAAGTGTCCACTTCCATGCCGATAAATCGCGCATCACAGAAGTGCTTTCGTCAAGGGTGACCGACACATGACATCCACCGTAACGGAACGCCGTTAAGCTATCGGGTTGGATTTTGAATCCGATAACCCGTTAACAGCCCCGACCAATGGGAAATTTCCACGTGTAAAATTCTAATTGGCCGAAGGGAACACCTGTCAGCTCGTCAGTGGGCCAGATGTCGCCCGTCCATTGGAGTGGACATGCCTATGGTACATTGACACGTGGTTGGGCCCAATAGAGGCCCATATAGGTTAAAAAGGCTGGCCCAGTCAAAGGCCCCTAGAACTTAATCAGGTACTAGTGGGCCAGCCCAATAACAGCCTGCTTAATAAAGGCCCATTTACAGCCCGAAACCAGATCTGGCCCATTAATTGTTCGCCCAATATTTGGGCCCATTTACGGCCCGAAGCCAGATCTGGCCCGTTAATTGTTCGCCCAATATTTGGGCCCATTTGCGGCCCAAAGCCAGATCTGGCCCGTTAATTGTTCGCCGAATATTTGGGCCCAACTACAACCCAGTGACTTTCGGCCTGTTAGAGGCCTGATGTAGATATGGGCCCATTTCACCCCAGTGTGACTTTCGGCCCGGGAATGGCCCGTGCTGCCCATGGGCCATATATGGTTCGACGGGACATCGGGCCCACTAACGGCCCGTGCTAAAGGTGGCAACAGTTAAGCCCAATGTGACTTTGGGCCTGTTAAAGGCTTGTCGCATAATTCGACCCATTGATGCCTGTACTAAGCTTTTGGCCTCCTAAAGGCCCATGATATCACTGGGCCAACTAAGGCCCGAGATATGTTTCGGCCTGGTAACGGCCCGTGAGCTAACTGGGCCCATAACGGCCCGGTCTACATTTTGGCCTGCTGAAGGCCTGTCGACGACTAGTGAAAATTGAGGCCCAACATGCATTTTGGCCTGCTAAAGGCCCGTGGTTTTATCTCGGCCGTAACAGGCTAGTACAATATTTAGCCTGTTAATGGCCCAATGCTACCTGGGCCAAACTACGCGCTGGGTCCACAAAAGGCCCAACTAAAATATAGGCCGGTGTAACTTTGGGCCTGGCGCAATGTGTGAAGGCCCCAATCATTCGGGTCCAAGAAAGACGCAGGCCGGCCCAATTGCGGCCCACTAATAACCTGGCCCATTATCGAATGTTTCGGCCCGGTCGACTACATCTGATTTTTTCCAGATAGCGAATGATGGCAGTAACTAGTAGGAATTAAGAACAAACCTACTCTATACAATAAAGAAACTACAACATAGTAACTAAGAATAAACCTACACTATACAATAAAGGATTTAAGGTATATTACATCCACTGGGCATCGAAGTTCGCCACCAGTGATCATAAAGCGTAACGAAGAAGCAGATTACAAAAACTGGGCACCATTGCATTGTAACAAAATAATACTGAACCGAGACCACTTCCAAGACAGTTCAAGAAAGGTTAGCCTTGCGGGGGAACTGCTGCGCAAGCTGCTAAGCAAGGCTGTGAGACCAGCCTAGCATGTCGGTCATAGCTTCCAGGTGTAGCTGTTTAGCGATGCGGTTCTCATTGGTGTTCTCCACAATCTTTCTTAGAGATAGGACTTCAAGTCGAAGTTGAGTTGCAGAATGCCTTTCTGCTAGAACTTGGGACTGAAGAAGTCAAACTGATTCAGACAACGAATTCTGTGAGCTTGTCTGACTGTTAGTCTCAAGTAACTTGAACACTTCATCAAGACAAGACTTTGGGGTTGTCTCGCTATCTTCAAGATGTTTTGCCTTCTTTGCTGCAATATATGTTGCGTTTGTCTCACAGCCTTCTGCAGACTTGTGCATGCCATCAGGCATATCACCCTGAAACAAAGCAGAGAGATGACAGGTTTTGCACGTGTATAAACAAAGATGATAACTGTTATGTCAATTCTATCCAATTTCAAATTAGAAAATAAAGAGTAAGTTCAAAATATCAATAGCATAATTTGGCATTGTTCATAATGCGGGGAGCTTCACCACACTACTGGATTACCATGTCAACATAACAAGCATAGATGAATGGCAAAGAAAATCATTGTATCTATTTTGGATAATGTGCATGGCATGTTGTTCATATCATCAGCCACATCAGTAAGATAAAACAGGAGATGACAAGGTGCAAACGTGGGCTGCTTCACCACACACTGGATTATAGATCCACAAAACCAAGCATACATATAGGGACTATTAAGTAATGTGCATGGTATGAATAAGAAATTTGGTTTTACAAGTAAAACTTAGAACTTACAGTTCTTACGAACATGCATTTTGGTAGAAACAACAAACTAAACAGCAGTAAACGATAGGGAGTATGAGCAAATTAAACAGCAGTTGAGGATAAAGGCTTTAGAAGGACTGACTTACAATAACAGTTAACACCGGCTTTATAATGCCCTTCTCCATGTCAAGGGAAGGATAAAACTCAAGAATTTTAGCACAAAATCTTCTTCATAAGCATTGCCTGTACTCTACATTTGTAGAGAGTAATTATAGATATGATAATACTGGAAAGGGATAGAGGATAATGAAGATAAGATGCAGATTGATGCTACATAATCAACTACCAATCCCTGGAAGTACAAGCGTTACAGGACAAAATGTACTGACAAGAGCAATGGGCTACACTTCTGCAGTGGCATTGTCTGTGTATTCTACTTGTTGGTAAGATTACATATAGATCTGATCTTTTTTAGTAAATGGTGGGCAAGGGAGATAAGATGCAGAATGCTACAAAATGAACCAATCCCTCTTCCCATAATACAAGAGTGTTTTGACCACTGGTGTACTGTACAAAACATTCTTATATTATGGGACGGAGGGAGTAGCTGTTAATGTAAGTACAGTGATAGACCACGTTCAGTCCTTACAAGAGGACTGCAGAGCTAAACCTCTTCAAAAGCATTGGGTTGATTCTAAATTTGTGTAAGAGTCCATACGGATCTTATAATGTCCACCAAATGGATGATTACGAGGCTAACATGTGCAGTGATGCTACATAATCAAACAGCTATGAAAGTCAGTATGGTCATACAGGGCAAGAGGTACTCACGAGAGCAATGCAGTGTGCATTATAGTTGCGAGATTCTATGGTCCCTTGAGAATGAATGTTCTTCTGCTAACAGTTTTCATACAAGTGAGACATTAAGGCAAATGCAGAAATGTAGTTCAAATTGTGATGTGATATCATAGATAGTACCTTACGCTGCAGCCGAGACCAATGTGTAACAAGATTATTCCAGTCACCGTCGGTTAAATGTAGCACCGGAGACTTTATAGAAATTTCGTTCAGAGGCTTGCCATTGAAGTGCGCTTGCCTCAGGTAGGGACGATACTTCATCAACGAGTGCTTGAAAAGCGCAAACAACTCTTGCTCGTCATCACAATCCAGTTTGCTCCTCGCCTATTTAAAATAATGAAATCTTGTGTCTTCTGTCAGCAGAAACATATGCAGTAATGATCATGAATAACATTAGTACATTACTTATGCGTAAGTTGCGGAGGAAGACTGGAAATTGTTTTGTGTCTGCAGTATAATGTTTCCATGAAGGAAAGATGTGCACAAAGTTCCTGACAACAACATAAGCTTCGTCTTCTAAACTGGGAAGAAATGGAACATGGGTCCTATTTGCTGCAATTTGGGGCTCTCTCTGGTTCGAAAAGGGATTGGCAACTAGATTTGGTGTACTCTTTGCTGGAATGGGGGTTTTGCGTCGTACAGCTGGTGCTATGTCAACTGGCATAATCATACTGTTTGCTGCAGTTGGGGTCTACTGAGTTGGGGCATCAGAAATGACCACTGTAGTAGGGCTAGAGTCTGCTAGAGTTGGGGTATTTTGTGGGTCAGGTGATATTGCAACTACACCTAATGGGCTATTTGATTTATCAGGTGCCACTACCTTTTCCAAATACTTTGCTTGTGCTCCTCCACGATCAGCAATCGCCCTCTTCCTTTTGAACGTCTAATACACAAGAACAACATTTGAATGGATAAATATGGTATGATGACTGATGGAATATGTACTGAAAATGGATAGGCAGGGCGTATTCATATACACGATGTGTAAACTAAGCTAATGGTAGTTCAACAAAGTAGAAGCAATGCAAAGCATCAGTTGCAAGATATGTGCGAGCAATGTAACCTTGGAAAGTTAGAGCAAGTACCTTGATGGGTGAATAAGATAGGGCATCTTCCTCTGACTCCTCCACTAGGGAGATACATTGACTTAGGTCTCCCTCTAGCTCAGAATCACTATTAGGATCATATTGTGAGCATGAATCTTTAGGTGGAGAGCGTTTGCATTGCATTACATCCAGACTTGATTTCATGCCCTTAATGCTAAGTTTGACAGCCATGGCATTGTTCTGCTTTATTCTTTTCATGAACGCAAGCTCATAATCATTATGATGCTGTTCAGAATATGAGATTCATGAAAACATAAAAAGTAGTCAGATTATCTATGGAATGCATTGCGGATTCAACTCGGAGAGTGTCTCCCTATAAACCCATGCATATGGAAAGTTCACCTCCCCAACCGTGTTGACCAGACCACACACAGAAATACAAACCCCTTATGTCTCTATAACAGGCAGGCACACATTTCAAAACTGAAGTAGGAACATTAGAATCATATGAAATTCGTATTTGAACAAATAAAGAAATTATGAGTGGCGTAATGTTTAGCTTCAAGGGTGGAGTGTTGGTAGTGTGACACAAAGCAAGTAGGCAGATTGTATTCCATGTAAAATATCGAAACCTATGTAAAAGATGGAAATGACACTTTCTTTCTATACAATGCAATGTTCGTTACCCACACATGATGGAAGAGATCACATAGAGAAATACTATTCACTCAGGTCTACGGTTCCAGTATTTAGAAACAGGGTGGTCCACCCTAAAAGAATATTGACAACAAATATGACAAGGCAAGCATAGATGTAGTGAATCAATCATTTACTTGTGAGCTTATTAGGACAAGTATGCAGAATTGTAACTTCAGTAAGAGACCGCCCAAAATCTGAATGAAGAAGTTTGTCTAGCACTTATTGTTTGCAACTAATCAACGTGAATAATTCGATATTATATCAAATGAGTAAGAAAGACAAGTTAAATTGTCAACAAACCTGGCTTGCAGTAGTAATCTAGGTCAATGTCACTACGACTAACAATCCAAAATGACTAGTTTCTGTCCCGAGGGCTGGAATTTTGAAAACCCTGTGAACTTTAGAGGTACTAAAGATTACCGAAATACATCTGAACCATTAAGTGTAGGTAGCACTGAGCACACAACAAACCCTAATGACAGTCCTGCCTAATGAGTAATGAATCAATTAGAAAATGGGTGATGAGGAGTGGCTGTTGAGTGTTGAGGATGTATCTTAGGATAAATCGGGTTGGCTTGGTGGGTGATGCACGCCTGAGCTCTGAATGGACTGGGAAGGTAGGCACGGCGGCGCGCCCGGGCAGCGGTGACGCTGTTGGGCGAGCGGCTCCTGGCCTCATGTTAGTCTGGCGTCTCCTCCTAGAGTCATGCCATCCGGGGACGGCAAGTCGCCAGCGAGGCAGGCGGCTGGGGGCGAGAAGAGATCGAAAGCACGCAGCAGAATAGAGGGGAATCGGGGCCTGG
The DNA here is from genome assembly GCF_018294505.1 of Triticum aestivum. Lineage (NCBI taxonomy): Eukaryota > Viridiplantae > Streptophyta > Magnoliopsida > Poales > Poaceae > Triticum > Triticum aestivum. The sequence continues at coordinate 659,172,796 of NC_057810.1, forward strand.
GACGACCTAAAATCCCAGGGTGGGACGGCCCCCCGTGGGTACCCTGTAGAGATACACACCCGAGCGGTGAACATGCATTTTCGAAACTAATTTAGGAACATTTAGCTGACCAATTAAACAACTCTATTTTAATAATATCAGATTCGTATTTGAACATCTAAGCTTGTTTAGCTTGATGCGTGGAGCAGTGTTATCATGACATGAAGCACGTATTCTGATCGTATAGTGATCATAAAAGGGGGAAACTCTAAGCATATTTTTTAGCAAAAGAGGGTTCTCCCTCTGATTTCTATTAAAGAAACCACCACAAAACCAACATGATCAACTAAACCCTAAGCATGATCAATTAAACCGTATTATGGCTGTGCCATGGCAGATTTGAAGCTGCAAACTGGAGAAATGATATTTAGCATCCATTGTTTGCTTCGAACTAAGAACTAAATTCTAAGAGCTGAAAAGAAAGTAGAGTAACCAAGTTAAGATCTATTTTTTGGTTGAGATCAAAAAGTTGAGGAGATATGAAGTACCACCTCTCTTGCGGCGCCGTGTAGGCATCGGGAGTGCGATGGCTGTCGGTGGCGTTGAAGCAGATCTGCGACGGTAGACGGGTGCATCGGGGGATAAGTCCCGTTGCGGTGGAAGAGAAGGTCGTGTGAGCGGCCCCAGCAAAGAGGACGACAGCGCCGATGAAGCGAGAGGACGCGATGCAAGGCTATTGGTCCATCGCCGTGGATGAGAAACGTCCATCTCTAGCAGTGGACGACGAGGTCTTGGTAGGCACTCCGGCATGGTGGAGGACGGTGGCGATGGATGTGGTGGAGGACGAAGGCGATGGATGGGGTGGCGGACGGAGGCTGGTGTGGGGATGGGGTGTTCTAGCGCGGACAGTGTATGAATGGGAAAATGGAGGGAGAGGTATGGGGAACCATGTTTTTGGGACGCGCCTGTCTGAAATATGGGAAAGTTACAAACTTAGCCCCCGTTTAAAATTTGGACGTCTCGTCGGTTGGGGATAGGACGGTAATCTCGCATCTCGCCAATATTTGCCCAGAGCGATTTCGGGCGAGGAGAGGGTGGTTGGTGCCCATGGTTGGCGCCCATGGTGTATGAACGGGGCTGACAGGTAGGACGGTTGTGTCACGTCTGAGTGAAGTTACAAACCTGCCCCTATTGAAAATATTTGCCTACATCGATTTCGGCCGAGTCGAGTTTGTTTTGCCGCCCACCGTGTATGAATGGGGAATGGAGGGAGAAACAGAGGTCTTTCGGACGAGCTTGAATCAAATGTGTTTTGCCGCCCATGTTTGACGCCCACCGTGTCGGAATAGGCTCAGAGGCGGTCGTGTCACGTCTAATTGAATTTACTAACCTACCCCTATTTAGAGCAGTGGAAATCGGGCCGATGGATTGTTCGTGTAATGGGTAGACAATAATTTCCATCTCCCAAACACTTGGCTTCGGGCAGCCGACGTGGGAGTGGACATTTTGCTGCTTCTTTCGAATTTTGGGACAATAAGCATCCACATTTACCCTGGCAACTAAATTCGAATCCATTTTGTATTCCTATATAAATCTTTATAAATCATTCTATGTGTTTTTATATATCTTCAAAAGGACGACAAAGATGTATTCCACTGTCATATATGAATATGGTTTACAAATGCCGATACTCAAATTCAGAAACTAGTATCCAGTTTAAGGTGAATTCGAATATTTGGAACACTTCATGCCCAACTCAAATGTCACACGCATCATAATGTGTACTCCCATTTAGATATGTACACAAGCGATGTATCAAGATTCAAATACCGAGTCAATCAACCAAGAATGTACAGAACTAACAGACATATAAACACTTATAGAGTATATGGATCAATAATATCAACTAACATACATAAGCCAGGCCGCTGTACTTTTTTTTGGCTACAACAACATCTTTTTTTAGCCAGCATCTTGGCCCTTTCGGATGCGTGCCACTTATGGTCCATCTATACTACTACTATTGTTGAATGCACATTAAGCCCGATTGGCATATTTGTAGGTCTGGCACAGCAATCCAAATGAAATGTCTCTGAGTCTTATCAATTAATACAGACTTGTGCTCAAATAAAATTACAAACCAAAAAAAAACAATTATTACATGATCTCTAAAACAAATGGTTTGATTGATTACATGAACAGACAACACAAAGGTTATTCAACTATGGAAAGAACATTTCACCTATGATTTACCAAGTAGGAATTTAATTTCCTTTTTTCCTTCAGGGCCTTAATAATCTGGTCAGTCTCAGCTTGCTTCGTTTTGAAATCCACCAAATATTTAATGGTTGTCTTGAGTACTACTTGTGATTGTGTTGTTTGCTTCCTCAACATGTCAACTTCATCTCTAAGTGCAGAAGCAGAATCTCTTTCTACCACTAGTTTAGCCTCTAGAGCATCAGCAGTTGGCAATTCGTAATGCACGATTGGGCCGGTGCCACTGCTGTGGGATGAAGCAACATCCATGGGGACCTCGCTCTTTGATCTTGGGCTAACCTGTTTTGCCATTAAAGTTCCGGTTGGATTCAGAAAAGTTGAAGTTAGCAAAACATCTCAACTGGGAGTTATAACATCAAACCAGTTAAACAAACAAGGAGTTAAAGAGTTTCAATTGGATGCTGAAAAGTATATTAACATCATTGTAACCCGTTGTTGCAGCAGCAAAGCAGTTAAACAAACAAGTAGATATTTAAGTTAAGGCAAACAGGTAAATAGTAAGTATCAAACACATAGATAGGCGCAATCTACAATATGATTAACAGGATGTGCCATTATGTAATCAGTAGCAAACTAAATTAATCCAAGCAACGTAATTGAACAATTTTGCAATAAGTGGCTAACTAAAATTTCAAGAAGCAGGTAACTAAACTTATGCTAGTTCTTTGTACAGGCACACTGCAACTTCTTTTTTGCTTACAAGGTTGTACAAAGGAGTTCATGGCATCAATTGCTTGGATATGCAGTCCCAATACTTCTTTCTTCCCACACTGCATGGGTAAGTCGAATGGTTAATCTCGTAAGATGGTGCGTCCTTGATATGTTATATGAGGATGTGTAGTCAGACTAGTTGTAGCCAAACACATCACACTGGCTTTTACTGTATATTTCATGCGATTACTTTTGGCATATCGAGATCTAAGCAATCTACAATAGGATGAAAAGACTAGCATCCTTCACATTATTGGCGAACTCAGTTCATAGAAACAAGCAATTCAACCATTCTGTGGGTAAATCAAAAGCGCCACTGGAATATTTTTCACTATCCAATCATACACGCAAAAAGGGGCGACACCACAATAGGGGCTGGTATGGGCGGCCGTCTCAGGTGGCTGCAAAGTGTGCACCTAGTTTGAGTCATCCAGGTTGGCCCATGCTAGTTTTGTTCGTCCTAACGCACGAGCAGGCAATGTAAAAAATGAAGAAAAATGTTTCAATTTGGATGGGCCAATAACATAAGTGCAAGGCAGGCCCTATAGCAGGCTCGCGGCCCAAACGAGCGCCTCCCATATCGATCGACAGTAGGAAAAATCCCAATTCATTTGCTCCAGCCTCCAGTCTGGTTCGCTCCTAACCTAGCCGCCGCTGGACAGACCGACACATCACTTCCTCGCGCCCTCGTTGGAGGGCGGTCACCGGGCTTCAAGCGAACGGAAGGACAAGAAGATGAAGATCCAACCCTGGGTGTAGCCTACGTGGGAGGCAGCGGCGGCAGCACGGGCATGGCATCGAGCTTGCGCAAACGTACAGTCGCAGCTTGCAAGAGTAGCATGCGCAACGAGCAGGTAGATCACATCCCTGATTATATCTAATTCAACTCTTCAATTTCTGGCCAATAGTTAAACCTGACGGTGTTGTAAAACTGCTTGTATCTAGGGAATCTATGAGAAAATGAAACCAATTTCTACTTATTTTATAACTCTCCCAATCAATACTGAACTGACTGAATCTAATGTATCTAATCAAGTTTCCGGTGCAAACATACAAGCTCATGTTGTTCTTGAGCCTGAAGTGTCTAATGAACAGACTGCTAATGAAGGATTTGATGCAAACATTTTACATGCTCCTGGTGATGAACATATATTGTCTAATGAGGGATCCAATGCAAGCATTTTGCAAGCTCATTGAAGGATTTAGTGTCTAATGATGATCTACTATGTTGAGAGAGACAAATATTTGCAGGCATTGATGACAAGCAAATTATAGTGCATTTTCATAGCTTGAGGAAACGTCGAGGCCATCTACCAGAAAGTCCCCGTATCATGACAACATAGCATAAATAGTTTTCTAATTTGTTGTTTGAAACTATTGGCATACTTGTGCAGGATAGATATATTGATATGCAGGTACATACCATGTTTGTAGCTGGTTATATGTGCAATTACACTTCGATATTTTCAGCCAGAGAACGAATAATTCAAGCAGGTACAGACCATGTTTGTAGTCCTTGTACACCATGTTGCATTTTGCGTTTTTTGGTGCTTGCATCATTTAGTGTTTATAATCTGAACCTCTTCGGATCATTAGCTGGTTTTCAAAGTGCATGTAGCTTCACATTTCTCAAGTTATGTTGATTTCCAGAGTGCAAGTGGCTTCGTATTTTTTAAGTTAAATGTTCGCCCCTGGTAACTTGAATTCGTGGATCAGCCACTGCACACAAATCATACACGAATGCCAGTATGAATTAAATGAAATGCAGGGACTTATGCTAGCTTGTTGTACAGGCTCACTACAGCTCTGCTTGCGCTTGGGATGTTCCATGTATAAGTCCATGTTACCACTTGCTTGGATGTGCAGGCCTTGTGCTCCTTGCACCCCCTCTGCATTTTTGACACGACGAATGGTTGATCAAATAATAGGAATCGACCTTGATGTTGTACCGGAGGACGGATACTTACAAGGTTATACGGGTGTGTAGGATGTGTACTAGATCCCGTAGCCCCGTCATGCTTCGCTAAAAAATGGATTTGCTTGTTTCAGATGATATCTCCAGAAGAAATAAGAGTTAAAGTCACAGTTGCATAGGCATGTAAGCTAAGAGAGCAGTGAAAGGATATCCAAACATCGTCGGAACAGTGCACAAGGGAGTGATGTGTGGATACCTAGTTCGGGCTGGCGTTTGGGCATGCTCGCCTAGCTAGAGTGCGGGTCACTTCAGAGCCGTTGAGGGTGATGCGCTTGCGTTGGCTGGCCGCGCACGGATGCACATCTTGAGTGGCAGCAGAGTGCTATGATGTGGTGGACGAGACCGTTGGTGAATCCCCAACGGCCTCGGGGGGCGGAGGTGCGACGATGTGCTCGGTGAAGTAGCCCCGGTGAGCTGGGAGACGGCGTCGGTGAAGCGCACCTGATGCGGTGGAACTCGGTGTCTGTACGGCACGTCGGTTGCGGCGGCCGACGTTGTCGGTGGACCACCCGGTGCGGTGGACGAGGGCGTAGATGAGGTAGCTCCGGTGCGGTGGTGAAGCGCGACCGTCGTCTTCGTCGTCGTTGTCCGGCACAGAGGTGGGGAACGGTGGGGAAAGAGATGAGACAAGGGGCGATTCGAGGGATGGCGGTGAATTAGGGATTTGAGCAATCTGGGTGCGGAAGGGGACGGTGGAGAAGAAGATTTTGTAGGGCTGGAATTGGGGCCGCCAGATATTTCAATCCGAAACGTGGAAGCGTGAACTTATCTTGTCGTTGTCCTTTTTGGGGGGGGGGGAGGGGGGTGGGTGGCTGGGTGCTACGCGTCCGTCCGACACACGCGATCACCCTGACAGGACTATGCTTCGGTGCCTTAAGGCACCTGCCTTTGTGTCCATGACATGTGGGCCCAACAGGTGGCTGGCCCACATGTCAGTCACCCAAGGGCAGTTGCCTTTAAGGCACCAAAGTAGCGTCCACCCCGACACGACCCTGGTCTGCCTGGTGCGCCTACAATTGAGAGTGCAAACGAATCTTCTTTCATTTGCAAACGAATCTGTATGTATTACCATGCCCGTGTTTTCCTTGCAATAATTAGTCATTCGAAATGAGATACTCCATCCGTTCACTTTTGTAAGTCGTTTCAGACAACTTAAAATGAACTGTTTTGCACATTGTCTGGAATATCTTCAAGGTCTTATAAAAGTGAACAGAGGGAGTACTATAAATTAATTAATGAGGAGTTATTTGAAAAAAATCGAAACGGTACCCACGCTAACGTGGATTAGAGTGTGTCACATAATTAGTTATTTGAATTAGAGTGTGTGTCACGTAGTTAGTTATTTGAATTAGAGTGTGTGTCACGTAGCGATCTCTAATTCTAACGTGGATTTCGCATTTCACTGTATCCATGCTACTTTTTAATACAAATTCATATGTATATGATGAACACCATGGTAGTGAGAAAACTTTTGGATGGATTCAAACATATGACCTACAAAATAGCACAACAAATTGAGCCAATGTCAACTTTTCGAAACTTAGTATGGCACGAATTCGAAATAATTACCCGTATGCCTGGTCCTCGGTTCAAATCTTACAATGTACACCGAATTGAAACATCGATATTAAGTCTCGTACTATGTACATTCAAATGTT